>NC_057801.1:708416665-708527011 GCF_018294505.1 Triticum aestivum | reverse complement strand
CGACGGAGACGAGGGAGGCGACGGGGATGGGGGCGGCGACGGGGACGGGGGCAGCGACGGAGACGAGGGCGGCGACGGAGACGGGGGCGGCGACAGCGACGGAGACGACGGAAACAGAGGAAGAAACAGAGGGGGAATGAAATTTTCGAAGTGTTGTATATATAGAAGGCACCTTTAGTACCGGTTGGAGCCACCAACCGGTACTAAAGGCCAGTTTTGGCCAGCCCAAGTGGCGGGAAGCGACCCCTTTAGTACCGGGTGGTGGCACAAACCGGTACTAAAGGCCCCCCCCCTTTAGTACCAGTTGGTGGCTCCAACCGGTACTAAAGGCCTCGCGCTGCCACCCCAAAGTTTAGTCCCACCTCGCCGGGCGAAGGGCAGCCGCACTGGTTTATAAACCCAGCCGCGGCTACCACTTCGAACTCCTCTGTATAGCAGGCTTGTGGGCCTAAACTCTGCGCGCTGCCCTGTGAGTCTGCCGGGCCTTTAAGGCCTGTAATTACACACCTGTGGCCTATCAGGCCCACAGGGCAGCGCCCCAATTTTTTTATAGTTTTTTTCTTTTCTGCTTTATTTTCTTCTATTTATTTTTGCGTAGTTTTTTGTATAGTTTTTTCTTTTCTGTTATATTTATTTTCTTCTATTTATTTGTGAGTAGTTTTTCATCTAGTTTGCCAAAATTCAACATTTTCAGAGTTCATTTTGTAGTGATTTTCAATTTCACGGTCATTTTGTAAACGATTGAAAAATAGCAAATATAATTTTTTTTCTTTTCTGCTTTATTTCTTCTTCTATTTATTTCTGAGTAGTTTTTTCTTTTCTGCTATATTTATTTTTGAGTAGTTTTTTATATAGTTTTTTTCTTTTCAGCTATAGTTTTTCTTTCTTTTCTCCTATTTTTTCTTTTCTGCAAAACTTGATGGTCAAAGTCTGGAGTTATAACTTAAAAAAAAGAAATGTCGATGTGCAATTAGTTTTTGCCATAACAGAAGAAGTCCGGAGTTGTAATAAGTTATTAAAAATAAAAAAGAGGTGCAATGCTCGTTAATTTGCTTCAAGCCTTTCGGAATAGTGTAAACTGCACTGCGCATAGCTCCGTGCAGTCTACCGTATTCCTGAAGGCTTGAAGCTAAGCAACATGAGCATTGATCCTCTTCTTCATCGTCTCTGCACTCAGGGCTTATAAACCGCTCCTAGTCCCTCTCACTTCGTGAGGTGGGACTAAAAAACAGCTTACGTCTGGTTCATCCATGAACCGGTACTAAAGGTGCTCGTGGGGCCCCAGCCTTACCTGACACAACCTCATTAGTACCGGTTCGTGGTACGAACCGGCACTAAATGGTGATGGTGGGGCCATAGCCTAACCGGAGGCTGACACAACCTCTTTAGATACAAAAAATTACAAACTTTCTGTTAGTGCCCGTAGTTTTAAAATTTGAATAGTTTAAATTTTGAATTATTTGAAATTAGTGTGAATTTGTTTGCACATAAAATTTCTTCGCGTTTCAAATGCCAAAACACATAACTACCCTAACTATTACAGAGATTCCCCTCTCGGTGCGAAACACAGAAGAAAGTGATGATAGCTAGTGAAGCCGATCACATCCCAGATCTTTGGGTGTGAAACTTTTTCTTCGCGTGTGTCCCTTTGCGCCGTAACCATGGAAAATCTTCATCAGATAAAGGGATGCTCGGGTCAATATTCACTGTGAATGGAGCAATTTCATCAAACTTTTCATAATCTTCTGACTTGTCTGTCTTGTCATCCACTCCCACGATGTTTCTCTTCCCAGAAAGAACTATGTGCCGCTTTGGCTCATCGTACGATGCATTCGCTTCCTTATCTTTTCTTTTTCTTGGCTTGGTAGACATGTCCTTCACATAGAAAACCTGTGCCACATCATTGGCTAGGGCGAATGGTTCATCTGCATACGCAAGATTGTTGAGATCCACTGTTGTTATTCCGTACTGCGGGTCTTCCGTTACCCCGCCTCGTGTCATATTGACCCATTTGCACCGAAACAAAGGGACCTTTAAACCACGTCGATAGTCAAGTTCCCATATGTCCTGTATATAACCATAATATGTTTCCTTTCCCGTCTTGGTTTCTGCATCAAAGCGGATACCACTGTTTTGGTTGGTGCTCTTCTTATCTTGGGCGATCGTGTAAAATGTATTACCATTTATCTCGTACCCTTTGAAAGTCATTATATTCGAAGATGGTAACTGGGACAGCAAGTACAGGTCATCTTCAATAGAGGTGTCATGCATGGTACGTGTCTGCAACCAGCTGGCGAAACTCCTGGTTTGTTCACGTGTAATCCAGTCATCAGACCGCTCTGGGTGTTTGGAGCGTAGCAAATTCTTGTGTTCATCCATATACGGAGCCACCAAGGCGGAATTCTGTAGAACTGTGTAGTGTGCTTCAGTGAGAGAATGTCCGTCCATACATATTATTTGTTCCCCTCCTAGCGTGCCTTTTCCATCCAGTCTGCCCTTATGCCGTGATTCAGGAACACCAATCGGCTTAAGGTCAGGAATAAAGTCAATACAAAACTCAATGACCTCCTCATTTTGATGGCCCTTGGAGATGCTTCCTTCTGGCCTAGCACGGTTATGAACATATTTCTTTAAGACTCCCATGAACCTCTCAAAGGGGAACATATTGTGTAGAAATACAGGACCCAAAACGTTAATCTCTTCGCATAGGTGAACTAGGACGTGCGTCATGATGTTGAAGAAGGATGGTGGGAACACCAACTCGAAACTGACAAGACATTACACCAAATCATTCTGTAACCTTGGTATGATTTCTGGATCGATTACCTTCTGAGAGATTGCATTGAGAAATGCACATTGCTTCACAATGGCTAATCGAACGTTTTCCGGTAGAAGCCCCCTCAATGCAACCGGAAGAAGTTGCGTCATAATCACGTGGCAGTCATGAGACTTTAGGTTTTGGAACTTTTTCTCTGCCATGTTTATTATTCCCTTTATATTTGACGAGAAGCCAGACGGTACCTTAATACTGAGCAGGCATTCAAAGAAGATTTCCTTCTCTTCTTTGGTAAGAGCATAGCTTGCATGACCCTGATGTATGCCGTCTTCTTCGTGCATACGTTGCTGGTCCTCCCGTGCCTCAGGTGTATCTTTTGTCTTCCCATACACGCCCAAGAAGCCAAGCAGGGTCACGCAAAGATTCTTCGTCACGTGCATCATGTCGATTGCGGAGCGGACCTCTAGGTCTTTCCAATATGGCAGGTCCCAAAATATAGATTTCTTCTTCCACATGGGTGCGCGTCCGTCAGCGTCCTTTGGAACAGGTTGTCCGCCAGGACCCTTTCCAAATATCACCTTCAAATCCTTGACCATATCATGTACATCAGCACCAGTACGGTGGCGAGGCTTCGTCCGGTGATCCGCCTCACCTTTGAAATGCTTGCCTTTCTTTCTTACGGGATGCCTGCTAGGAAAAAATCGACGATGTCCCAGGTACACATTCTTCTTACAACTATTTAAATATATACTGTCGGTATCATCCAAATAGTGCCTGCATCCGCGGTATCCCTTGTTTGTCTGTCCTGAAAGGTTACTGAGAGCAGGCCAATCATTGATGGTCACGAACAGCAACGCCTTTAGGTCAAATTCTTCCCCCATGTGCTCATCCCACGCACGTACACCTGTTCCATTCCACAGTTGTAAGAGTTCTTCAACTAATGGCCTTAGGTACACATCAATGTCGTTGCCGGGTTGCTTAGGGCCTTGGATGAGCACTGACATCATAATGAACTTCCGCTTCATGCACAACCAAGGAGGAAGGTTATACAAACATAGAGTCACAGGCCAGGTGCTATGGTTGCTGCTCTGCTCCCCAAAAGGATTAATGCCATCTGCGCTTAGACCAAACCATACGCTCCTTGCGTCATCTGCAAACTCCTTCCCGTACTTTCTTTCGATTTTTCTCCACTGCAACCCGTCAGCTGGTACTCTCAACTCTCCGTCTTTCTTACGGTCTTCTCTGTGCCATCGCATCGCCTTGGCATGCTCTTTGTTTTGGAACAAACGTTTCAACCGTGGTATTATAGGAGAATACCACATCACCTTGGCAGGAATATTCTTCCTGGGGCGCTCGCCCTCGACATCACCATGCTCATCGCGGCTGATCTTATAGCGCAATGCACCACATACCGGGCAAGCGTTCAAATCCTCGTACTCACCGCAGTAGAGGATGCAATCATTAGGGCATGCATGTATCTTCTGCACCTCTAACCCTAGAGGGCAGACAGCCTTCTTTGCTTCGTACGTACTCTCGGGCAATTCGTTGTCCTTTAGAAGCATATCCTTTATCATTACCAGCAACTTTCCAAATCCCTTGTCAGATACACCATTCTCTGCCTTCCATTGCAGTAATTCCAGTGTGGTGCCCAGCTTTTTCTTGTCACCTACGCAATTCGGGTACAACAATTTTTTGTGATCCTCTAACATGCGCTGCAACTTCTTCTTCTCCAAATCACTTGCGCAGTTTCTCTTTGCATCGGCAATGGCCCGACCTAGATCATCAATGGGCTCATCTGATGCCTCTTCTTCAGCTTCTTCCCGCATTGCCGGCTCAGCTTCTTCCCGCATTACCGGCTCAGCTTCTTCCCCCATTGTTGTATCATCATATTCAGGGAACCCATGTCCAGGATAGCTGTCGTCGTCCTCTTCTTCTTCATTGTCTTACATCATAACCCCTCTTTCTCCGTGCTTGATCCAAACATTATAGTGGGGCATGAAACCGGACTCAAACAGGTGGACGTGAATGGTTCTTGACGTAGAGTAATTGCGACCATTCTTACAGCCAGCACATGGACAAGGCATAAAACCATCCGCCCGCTTATTTGCCTCAGCCGCAAGCAGAAAAGTATGCATGCCCTCAACGAACTGGGGAGAGCATCGGTCATCGTACATCCATTGCCGACTCATCTTCATTACACAACACCGAATAGACCAAATTAATACAAGTTCATACATAAAGTTCATACAACACTTAAATGCAACAAACAAATAACTCTCTAGCTAAAGCATTTAAATGCAACAACAAATGCGATCAAGATCGCAACTAAGGTAACAATTGATCCAACAGCATAATGATACCAAGCCTCACTATCGATGGCATATTTTCTAATCTTTCTAATCTTCAAGCGCATTTTCTCCATCTTGATCTTGTGATCATCGACGACATCGGCAACATACAACTCCAATTCCATCTTCTCCCCCTCAATTCTTTTTAATTTTTCTTTCAAGTACTCATTTTCTCTTTCAACTAAATTTAACCTCTCGACAATAGGGTCGGTTGGAATTTCCGGTTCACATACCTCCTAGATAAAAATATCTATGTCAACTTGATGGGCATAATTTGTCATAAACACGAAATGCAACAAATAGTTTTGAAAGAGAATATACCACATCCGAATCATAACAAGGACGAGGGCCGACGGGGACGGATATCAAAACCATGGCACTATGTATAACAAACAACGTACGGGTAAGATAATTATTATACGAGTAACTATATATCCAAATCACACAACATCAATTTTTTATATAAAATTTCATGAACAAGAGGCTCACCACAAGGTGGTGCCGGTGACGGGACGGTGCGGGCGATCGACGGTGGTTACGACGGAGATTTAGAAGGCACTAAGTAAACCACACCTACATATGCAAACTAAGCGTTATTTTGACCTCAAATTGCATATAAATCAAATACTACCACATATAATTCCTCCCAAATTATTAAAACCCACAATTAATCACTATATAAACCAATGCAAGAGCTAATCTAGCAATGAGAGATGAAAGGACAAAGTTGCTAACCTTGGTGATCATTTGAATGGATGAGGGCCTGCAAATCTTGACAAATTTGGGGCAAATTTTGTGATGAACTCGAGAGGAAGAAGGGAAGAACAGAGGAGAGGGAGAGGGGAAAGGGGGAAGAACAGAGTGCGGGTGGACGAAGGATTTATATAGGACGACATTTAGTACCGGTTCGTGCCACGAACCGATACTAAAGGTGCTGAAAGGGCCCCATTCTGACAACATCCTGCCACCACTTTCATTAGTACCGGTTCGTGGCACAAACCGGTGCTAAAGGTTTTCCACGAACCGGTACTAAAGAGCTCCTCCCAGCTAGCCGTTGGAACTGGCACTAATGGACACATTAGTGCCGGTTCTGTTACAAACCGGGACTAATGTGTCTCACATTTGACCTTTTTTCTACTAGTGCTAACGGCTACGCGAGCGGCGGAACTCTCTGCTTGATCGGCCGGTTGATTGTAATCTTTTCCCATACAAAATAGGGATGGCGCAAAGGACATGGAATTTCTACTTCCGAGTTCAAATGCAACATTCAAACAAATAGCAAAAAGTTTAAAAAGAAAACTATTTTTTTGGCAATAAACATATTTGAATTTTCTATGTAAGCAAAGTTTCGTGAAGAAAAACGTCCCCAAAGCTCTACCAGTAAAACAGCAAAATTGGTACTTCAAAAATACTTTTTTTTAAAGCATTGATTTTTTTCTTCGTCCAGAGCATTAGGAATCTTTTTTCTATAGGTCTCATGTTGACCTCGCCGCCGTCTAGGACCATGCACCGACTCTCACTTCCACAGTGATCGGGCCAGGCATTGCCGCTGTTGAAGATCGCCACGCTGGATCACCAGCGTCGTTGTCGAGCATTGCCTCCGGCACTTGCAACCCGACCACACATCGTCGTCGTCCCGCCGCAACCCACAACTCCTCCATATTGGGCTTCTGATGAGCAGCAGCCTCCCACCGCCGTCGACGCCGTGCGGGCTTTGCTCGCCGGCTAACCTTGACGGTGGCAAGAGGGATCGGATCATGGGGTGGCGGCTAGGGTTAGGTCGCATGTGACTTTCTCGTGAAGGGTTCACCTGAGAAAATGAACTCACCTTTGAGTATTTTTATTAAAAAGAGAATCACACAAAGTTAGAACACCTGGACATGTATGTTCCTACGAGAACTCATATTTGTTTAGCTATATTTTTTTACTATTCATCTGGGTTGACTTGAATTTTTTTTATACGTCTCTCTTTCCCGTAAAATTGAAGCCCTTATCGCAGGTTGCCACCTATGCCTCGCCGCCTCCGCTCCCTTCGCCACCTCGCCCCCGAAAACGCCATTGTTCCAAACCGCTGTCTGCTCCTGACTTCTCCACGGCCTCACCTCGCCTGGCAAATTTATTTTTAAACAATGGCGAGCATATTGTTTGGACCATGGCAAATTTGTTTTGTACACACCAAGACTATTTTTAAAGCATACATCATCATAATATCTGTTTTGTAAATTATTTTTTCAAAACATGGCAATTTTTTGAACAAAACCTTGTAAATTTCTTTGGTATACCAAGGCCAATTAGTTGAACATTCCATGGCAAATTTATTTTTGTTAGACTTTTTCACAACTTTTCTTTTTCAATATTTATTTTGCCATCATCTTATACTTAACAATGACAACTTAGGTTCAAACATAATTGTTAACTTTTTTCTTCTATGTGTTTTCAATGTCTGGCCTTTATTAGTTTCATAATTGGTCTGAGTTGATGTTGTATATTTTTTGTACAAGCATGGCATTTTTGTGTGCCTTAGGTATAGTACACTTGATTGTTTGTTTTTCTCAAAACTATGTAACAATGGTAACTTTTTCTGTGGTGTAACTATACATATTTTTGTTTATTTTTTCCATGGACCTTTTACATGGCAAAATTATTTTTTCCATGTACACTTGATTGTGTGTGTGTGTGTGTGTGTGTGTGTGTGTGTGTGTGTGTGTGTGTGTTTTCCTTTCAGTTCTTTTTTTTGCGAGTATTCTTTTGTGTGTAATTGGGCTGCAAGGTCTAGTAAAGGGTCCTCTCTAGGCTGGTTATCGTAGGGAACCTAATAGTTTAGTAAATCTCAAGATGATATGCCGGCTCAGTCTTTTGAAGATGTTTATAGGGTAGGATGTGCGTGTGTGCGTTCATAGGGGTGAGTATATGCGCGTATGTATAAACGCTTGCGTTTGTAATGTGCTAAAAAAAATTGTTCGCTCCACAGAAGCCTACAGGGAACAATCGCTGGTTATTCCTCATCGCAGTTTGCCACCTGTGCCAAGCCGCCTCCGCTTCGTTCGCCACTTCGCCCTCGTGGGGCGAACGCCGATTTCTCCTTCCAAACGTACGCTCGCTTTCTTTGAGAAAATGGTTCGGGGTTTGGCTTTGGTGGGGCGAGACGGTGGGTTCCCCGATCTGATTGATTAGTGTTTCGGTTTGGCGGCCGCGGCCGCGCGGGACCGCATGGCCGACCCATCGGCGAGCCCCTCCGGCGACGGCGGGAGCCGCATTAGTTGCGGCAGCCGCACGGCCGACGGCATCGGGGAGGAGCGGAACGTGCTCCTGCCCGTCGCCGATATCAGCCGCTGTTGGATCTCTGCTTGGCTTGAACGACCTTTGTTTTTAGCGGCTGACGCGTCGGTGCTTTGCATGGAGAGCAGCGAGAGCGACAGATGCAAGAGGGCGAGGCGGGAGGCCACGGCCGGCGACGACCTGCTGCCCGAGATGGCGAAGCATGGGTTCCAGGCCCACCCGCACAAGAACAGATCGGTGCGTATACTGGTTTCATAGATATTTGGGTAAATCATACTCCTTCCGTCTGAAAATACTTGTCATCAAAATGAATGAAAAGACATGTATCTAAAACTAAAATATGTTTAGATACATCTCCTTTTATCCATTTTGATGACAAGTATTTTCGGACAGAGGGAGTACGTAATTGGGTGGATTCTGAGATGATAAGGGGGGGATGGATTGATTTGCTAACTTGGGCTGATTGGCTTATCGTCGATTGCAAAGCTTAAATAACCACTCCTGCATCGCATAACCTTCGTCTGTCTTTTCAAATTTAATTTAGGGAATAAACTGATATCAAATCAGGAACTGTTGGGATCACCAAATTTAATTTACAATTGTTAAAGCTTTCTCATCGTGCAAATTTAATGTCTTTCAAATTTAATTTACGATTGTTAAAGCTTTCTCATCGTGCAAATTTCAAGCTCTTGCTAAATTTGGGCATACTTGTTATGTCTGTGATGACACCTCATTTCTTAGGAGCCCCCTTGCACAATGGAGGTGGAGCCAAACCCCTTGCCCGTGTCTGATGTCAGGGATTGGTCTGAGCTCCCACTCGATGCGCTTTCTGCAATCTTCATGAAGCTTGGGACCATCGAGATTCTGATGCGCGCGGAACTTGTGTGCCGCTCATGGCGCATAACAGCCAAGTCCCCCGAGTTGTGGCGTTTCGTGGACATGACACGCCACAAGGTGGTTTTCTCAAAGGAAGAAAATGTCATGTGCGAAATGGCAAAGGTGGCTATAGATCGCTCTGATGGACGGATGGAATCGTTCTGGGCTCAGAAGTTTGTCACTAGCGAACTCCTGAATTACATTGCAAGCAGGTATTGATCTTTGCATTCTTGAATTTCAGCACTTGGTCTCTTGCTCTGTATGTGTCAAACTTAGCAGCTTCTTAGCACTGACACACTGTTTGCGGTATTTACCTCCACCTAACAGATAAATAAGTTGGTCGCAAGATGTGAATTTAATTTAGGGAATAAACTGATATCAAATCAGGTCGATGCATTTTTTGCTTTTTCTATATCTATATCTATATCTATGCTATACTACTCCCTCCGTCCGAAAATACTTGTCATCAAAATGGACAAAAAAAATATGTATTTAGAACTAAAATACATCTAGATACATTCATTTTTATTCATTTTGATGACAAGTATTTCCGGACGGAGGGAGTATCTATACTTCTATATAGTGTACCAGTTTGAAACTTTTAAACTTCAAGACCAGGAATCAACCCTAGCCGTTGATATAGTCCATCCAATGGTTCAAAATGCTGGGATTCGCATCAACAGTACATGCTACAGTAGCAGCGAAGATACTGCTGCCTTCTAGAACCATCGACATTTTACCCATGCAGAAAAAGTTCAGCTGCTTACTGCTGTTCTCCACTACGTCCGTGTGCGTGCCTCTCATGGCATACGCATCCAATCTGTGAGGGCCGGCAGCGCGCGCGGTAATCGCGTTGACGAGAGGTTCTTAATGGAAAAATGGAAGCGATCTATAGTGCAAGATACTGATCCAGGGAATGACTTGAGAATTAGTCACCGGTGGTTGGACAATTTCATTGGGTGATAAAAGAGTGCTTTGGATGGATAAATGGAAGCAAGAGGGTCTCAAGTCTCCACCATGAATATCTTCATTCGTAATGTTTCTTTTGGCTCTATCTATTAGCAAATCTTTGAACCTTTTATTCCTCTTATGAAAATCACTCTTTTATTTATTTATTTGATTTGATTTGACTCACACTCCAAAATCACTCCGTTATATTAAGACGTGCATTGCACGTGCATACATACTAGTACTATATAGTGTATGAGTTTTGAGTTAGAGCTAAAGCATCAATCCTAACTGTTGGTCTCCTAAATCGAACGGCTAAGAGCAGCAAGATTCGCAGTGAACAGTGGACTGAATAGTAGAAGTACAACACAGCTGCATCCACTATGTTCTAGAACAGTCACTTGGCCCTTTCCTAAAACAAAAAGGCCACTACTTGGTGCCTCATGGGCCATGTTGTTGCTTGAGTGCACAACGATTCGAGCCCAAAGGAGATAGTTTAGGAGGGCAGCATGGAGAAAGAGAAAGTAAAAAATAATGTACAACTTCTGACAGTAGAGTTTGTATTACCAAGTCCACCCCCACGAACAACGATTTGAGCCCAAAGGAGATAGTTTAGGAGGGCAGTATGGAGAAAGAGAAAGTAAAAAATAATGTACAACTTCTTACAGTAGAGTTTGTATTACAAATTCCACCCCACCCCCACCCCCCAAAAAGGAGTTTTTATACTAATTCCTACTTTTATAATGGTTAATATCTTTATTCATGCATCACTATTTATTTGCCGTAAATCTCTAACTTTTTCTCATTTACCAAAATCACTTCACGATACTAGCTACGACGTGCAAAGGACACCCCAATTGCTTGAGCTGAGTGGTTTGCAAACTAAAACAAAATTGGCACATCTATACGGTTGTATATGTCTCTAAAATTAGGCGGCAGACATATTTAGGACAGGTCAGTTAGAGCCAAATAAGTTGGCTTGAGATACTGAAACTGGTAGGTCATCTCCAACGCTAATCCTAAAATCGCCCCAAATGTCCGGCCTAGATGGGCCAGACACTTTCAAGCCTCCAGCGCCGCTCAACAAATTAGGCTTCTCTGGACGTCTAAAATCCCTACAGCAGCCACAAATCGGGGGTGTTCTGGGGGTGTCCGGAGGGGGGCGTCCGACAACCCGGACACACCCTAAAACCCCTCTCCTTCTCTAGAACCATCAGTATTGATGCCGCTCTCACCGGCTCGCGGCCTACCCGCATTCACGCCGGCGCGCCACCTGAGAAGCCTTTCTCCCACTCTTAAAACCGAGTTACAGCAGAACATGCAGATCGTGCAGCACCGCTGCACATTTGGGCGTGTTCGTTTGATGAATAGCATTGGAGATGCCCATTGCCCTTATTAGATATTTACGGTACATTGTTATGTGATATTTAGGACAGGTCGTTTATTGCCAAATTAGATATTTACATTCCAGCAGCACATGGACAGGTCGTTTATTTGATATTTATCATATGGTACATGTGTCCAACCACTTCGCTTTAAAGAGAAAATATACATTTACTGTTTAAACTTGTAATACAGCCTTACCGCACTTGTCTGATTTTGCTCTGTTCATGTGATATCCTGTGTATTTTTATACTTCTCTCTGCAGATGCAACTCATTGAAGAGCATTCGACTCATTGCCTCCCAATACTTTTGGGACGATGCAGTAACTAAGCTTGCGGCTAGATGTCCAATGCTAGAAGAGATAGAGTACTCTGGCCAGAAGCTGTCATGGCCATTTTTCAAGCGGATCGGTGCTGCTCGCCCAGAGCTGAAGCGTTTAAGAGTCCGTTTGCCTTGGGTCGACGAGGAGGAAGAGGAGGAGCTTTATGAGGCCTGGGAGGCGAGACAGAACGAGGAGGCCTTCGCCATAGCAGAGAGCTTGCAGGAGTTGCAGCTCCTTCAGATGGCAGGCTACGGCCTGACTGAAAAGGGGGTGTACGCCATTCTTGAAGGCTGCCCCCACCTCGAATTCCTTGACCTTAGAGAATGCGGCAACCTCAAAGTTGACGATGAATTCCGAGCTCGCTGTGCCAATATCAGGCATGCCCGGCTGCCAGGAGTGGTGGGGTCTCCGCCTCACGTTCAGTGCCCAGATCTCCGTACCATCGAGGAGAACGAAGGTGAAGTGATAGAGCAATCTGATCTCTATGCTTGCTCTCCGCACAACGAGGCAGCAATGGACAGCGATGGCCACAGCCAGTGCTATTGTTATTGCTGCGGCGGGTACTATGGCGAATATTACTGCGATTGCTACTTCAAGGATGATCCCAGATACTACTGGGAGCTGTGACAGATGCAACTAGCTAGCTGCGCCATGTTCGGTAGTCCAAGTCACTGCCTTGGGGTTTTAGACCTTGAAGAGTTTGTGTGTATCCCCGTAGGAGGGCTTCTGATGTACAAACAAGCCAGTTGTGGTTTTGAACTATCAACTATCCGCCTATAGTGTGTGTTTTAATAGTTACAACCGTCTAGTAGTATACTAGGTATCATCCGCTAACTGAGATGCGCACGCAAGTGTTAGTTTGCTAGTACTCAGCTGTATTCTCAAGCTATCTCCGCGAACCTTTCCCAAAACTTATTAGTTTTTTTTTTTGAAATCAAACTTATTACTTTCTAAAACGTATATCTTGTACTCCCTCCGTGTAGTATCAAAAACGCTCTTTTTATGGGACGGAGGGACTAGAATTTACTTTGTATATTTATCTGAACTTACTTTGTATATTTATCTTCCTCAATTATTTGACTAGCGTGAACTTTTCTGCAGTTATTTAAAAATGACAATTCGATCCAAACCCAGGAGACAAAGCTAGTAAGAGAACAAAGCTCAAATTTAGATAGGGGGCCCTTTGATTTCGCAGATGTGTCGCCTCAAATTTAGACAGTGCAACACAACCATCCCAGCAGCAGAGGTAATAAATCTTAACATGAATGCTGCATCATGCAGTTGTACATTTCGTGCCCGGGAGCGACGATCTGGCTAGATAAGTAATGTGCTACCTGGTTAAGGTCAAGGCAAGGGGGCCCACTTCACCACCCGTTTCGCCAAGATAGTGTAGTGGAGCACGACCGTAATGATGGAGGAGAGGTTGCAATCGAGGGCGCCAGAGGCGAGATAGCAGCCGCCGGGCAAATGCCCTGCACTACCCCCACTAGCATGAGGTAAGCCGGAGACCTGCATGCGATCCAAATCCTCTCGCAACCGGGGCTTCCATGGTTTGTTTACCGGTGATTCGAGCAAGGGTTGGCGGCTGGGTGCGATCTGTTTCATCTAATTTCATACGATTTTGTGGGTTGTTTTCCGCAGTATTTGCTCGGGCAGGGGGTGAAATTCATGGCGATGTTGTACACAACGGTTGCGCGCCTGGCGGGGAGGGGTGGATTCATGGAGCGCACACGCATGCAGTGGTTGTCAGTGTCGTCAAAGTGTTTGTGGCGACACACCCCGCATCGTGGTGCTTGGGGTATTCACGGCTTCGTGCCTTGCAGCAGGGATGCTTGTTTTTGCGGTTTTTTCTCACGGCGACATGGTTGCAGCGGTGAGGATCGGGGACGAGCAACAGGAAGGCCCAACAATGATCTTGTGAGGTGACTGCACAGATTTGTCCCCCCTTCACATCCTTTTGAGTTTCTGTTAGGGGTCAGCGATAGTAGCAATAGTTGCAAGCAAATGCTATTGGAGTTGGCTGGTAAGCACTAATTGTTGCACATCCACGGGATTTTTTTGCAGGAAGTTGAGGTCTTTGTGCATGTAGCACTGGAGGAAGTTGCACAAATAGCCATACTAAGTTGCATGCATAGCCACTATAAGTAGGTTAGAACATAGATGGTGTCAGGAGTGTGTGATAGTAGTACTAGTTGCGAGCAAGACGTACCGGGGTTGGCTGGTAAGTAGTAATAGTTGCACATCCTTGGGTGTTTTTATGGTTTTTTTTGTTTGGGTGAAATGCAACTTGAAGCAGTACAACATAGTATCATTGTTGGTTTGATGACTAGGGGCTTAAGTTGGCTAGGATCAGGGATGATGCTGAAGGTGGTGGGGGCGGCATGTTTTCTCTTTTCTGTTTTAGCTTTTTTTTATTGAATGCATCATGTGAATGATGGGATGGGAAGGGCCGAGGGGCCAATGTGTGCGGATTGCAAAAATTGCCTACTACGGCATACATCTTTGTGGCTTTTTTCTGTTTTGAGTAATTGTAGACGTTTTTTGCAGATAGAGAAGGTAGAAGAAATGGTTGTAGAGGCAGATGCGGGCGGGAGTGAAGGAGCAGCATGCCCCCCCTTCTCTCCAGTTTCCTGTTTATATGTTTCTTTATTAACAATGGTTGTTTCATTTTTGTTTGTTTGTTCCATGCAAGAGACTAAACCCCGTTCTGAACTGCGGACATGAAACATGCCACTGACCAACAGCCACCCACCGATGATAATTGTAGGATCGAGAGGATAACGACCAGAGGGGTGAATGAGAGATTTAAAGTTTCTTTCAAAACGTCAGATCTCTCAGTACAGCATAGCGAAAAATAAACCTAATCATGAGCATGATCAACCGACAACTAATAGATTAGACGAAAAACTAGACCGAGTAAAACAATTCAACTAAGTCTTCAACGAAAGATACGATAATCCTATGAGATTAATAGCACAATACTCTGGCAACAAAGATGGTGATAAAAAACGAGGACAAGACAATCAACATCGAAGATAATGCACATGAGAAATAATGTGATCACCACAGAAGCAAAGAATACATGTCACTGAGGAATGTTCATCAAGGACAGACCGAGTTCGATTAGTAAGTAGCACCAAATGAACAACAAGCACACATACAGACAAACTACCTTAGGAACAAAAAATATGAATATGCAACACAACATAGTCATGGTACTGATAAAATAACTAGAGATATGGCCAGTTGAATGATTCAGAAGAACAATACTGGAAACAGAACTAAAGAATTACTAAATATAAATTTGGATGAGAAATAATCAGTGATGCTCGATGGCGACAAGTGAATTGTAGACCAGTTCACTCTTCTGCAAAAAGAGCTACATCTGGTTGGAGGGACTTGTGATTAAAGACAAGAGCAAACCTCTCTCCGTCCTATTCTCCTCTACGTGAAGTTGACCAGAGTTCAGTTGATTTTACTCGTGGTAAATTCTTCTTGGCGATTGATACGTCTCCAACGTATCTATAATTTTTGATTGTTCCATGCTATTATATTACTCGTTTTGGATGTTTATGGGCTTTACTTTACACTTTTATATCATTTTTGGGACTAACCCACTAACCGGATGCCCAACCCGAATTGCTGTTTTTTTGTGCCTATTTCAGTGTTTCGAAGAAAAGGAATATCAAATGGAGTCCAAATGGAATGAAACCTTCGGGAGCGTGATTTTTGGAACAAACGTGATCCAGAGGACTTGGAGTGGAAGTCAAGAAACAAGCGAGGCGGCCACGAGGGTGGAGGCCCCCCCTACTGGGCGCGCCCCTACCTCGTGGGCCCCTCGAGCATCCACCGACCTACTTCTTCCTCTTATATATACCCATGTACCTCGAAAACATCAGAAGGGACCACGAAAAACTATTTCCACCACCGTAACCTTCTGTATCCGTGAGATCCCATCTTGGAGCCTTCATCGGCGCTCCGCCGGAGGGGGAATCGACCATGGAGGGCTTCTACATCAACACCATAGCCTCTCTGATGAGTTGTGAGTAGTTTACCACAGACCTTCGGGTCCATAGTTATTAGCTAGATGGCTTCTTCTCTCTCTTTGAATCTCAATACCATGTTCTCCTCGATCTTCTTGGAGATCTATTCGATGTAACTCTTTTTGCGGTGTGTTTGTCGAGATCTGATGAATTGTGGGTTTATGATCAAGTTTATCTATGAGAAATATTTGAATCTCCTATGAATTCTTTTATCTATGATTAAGTTATCTTTTCAAGTCTCTTCGAATTATCAGTTTGGTTTGGCCTACTAGATTGATCTTTCTTGCAATGGGGAAGTGCTTAGCTTTGGGTTCAATCTTGTGGTGTCCTTTCCCAGTGACAACAGGGGCAGCAAGGCACGTATTTTATTGTTGCCATCGAGGATAAAAAGACGGTGTTTATATCATATTGCATGAGTTTATCCCTCTACATCATGTCATCTTTCTTAATGTGTTACTCTGTTCTTTATGAACTTAATACTCTAGATGCATGCTGGATAGCGGTCGATGTGTGGAGTAATAGTAGTAGATGCAGGCAGGAGTCGGTCTAGTTGTCACGGACGTGATGCCTATATACATGATCATGCCTAGATAATCTCATAATTATTCGCTTTTCTATCAATTGCTCGATAGTAATTTGTTCACCCACCGTAATACTTATGCTATCTTGAGAGAAGCCACTAGTGAAACCTATGGCCTCCGGGTCTATCTCTTATCATATAAACTTTCAATCTACTTTTATTTGCATCTTTAATTTTCCAATCTATATTATAAAATACCAAAAATATATTTATCTTATCTTATTATCTCTATCAGATCTCACTTTCGCAAGTGGCCTTGAAGGGATTGACCACCCCTTTATTGCGTTGGTTGTGAGTTCTTGTTTGTTTGTGTAGGTGTGTGGGACTTCTGAGGAGCCTCCTACTGGATTGATACCTTGGTTCTCAAAAACTGAGGGAAATACTTACACTACTATTGCTGCATCACCCTTTCCTCTTCGAGGAAAACCAACGCAAGCTAAAGACGTAGCAAGAAGGATTCCTGGCGCCATTGCCGGGGAGGTCTTCGCTCAAGTCAAGACATACCAAGTACCCATCACAAACTCATCTCCCTCGCACTTACATTATTTGCCATTTGCCTCTCGTTTTCCTCTCCCCCACTTCACCTTTGCCGTTTTATTCGCCCTCTCTTTCCCAATCTCCTCTCTCTTTCGCTTGCCTTTTTGTTTGCTTGTGTGATTGGATTGCTTGTCGCTATGGTGCAATATAATACCAAGTTGTGTGACTTCTCCATACCAATAATAATGATTTCCTTAGTACTCCGATTGCTCCTCTTAATGATGTTGAGTCTTGTGAAATCAATGCTGCTTTGCTGAATCTTGTTATGAAAGATCAATTCTCCGGCCTTCCTAGTGAAGATGCCGCTACCCATCTAAACAACTTTGTTGACTTGTGTGAGATGCAAAAGAAGAAATATACAGATAATGATATTGTTAAATTGAAGTTATTTCCGTTTTCACTTAGAGATCGTCCTAGTTTGGTTTTCGTCTTTGCCTAAGAATAGTATTGATTCATGGAATAAGTGCAAAGATGCTTTTATCTCTAAGTATTTTCCTCCCACTAAGTTCATCTCTCTAAGGAACGATATTATGAATTTTAAACAACTTGATCATGAGCATGTTGCCCAATCTTGGGAAAGAATGAAGTTGATGATTCGCAATTGCCCTACTCATGGTTTGAATTTATGGATGATCATACATAAATTCAAATCATACAATTTTTTTATGCCGGATTGAATTTTGCTTCTACAAATCTTTTAGATTCGGCCGCGGGAGGCATGTTTATGGAAATCACCTTAGGAGAAGCTACTAAACTCCTTGATAATATTATGGCTAATTATTCTTAATGGCACACCGAAAGGTCTACTAGTAAGAAAGTGCATGTTATAGAAGAAATTAATGTTTTGAGTGGAAAGATGGATGAACTTATGAAATTATTTGCTACTAAGAGTGCTTATATTGATCTCAATGATATGCCCTTATACACTTTGATTGAGAACAATAATGAATCTATGGATGTGAATTTTGTTGGTAGGAATAATTTTGGTAACAATGCTTATAGAGGAAACTTTAATCCTAGACTGTTCCCTAGTAATTCCTCTAATAATTATGTAAATTCCTACAATAATTCTTATGGTAATTTTAATAAGATATCCTCTGATTTTGAGAATAGTGTGAAAGAATTTATGGTCTCTCAAAAGAATTTTAATGCCTTGCTTGAAGAAAAATTGCTTAAAGTTGATGATTTGGCTAGGAATGTTGATAGACTTTCGCTTGATGTTGATTCTTTGAAACTTAGTTCTACTCCTCCTAAGCATGATATCAATGAGTCTCTCAAAGCTATGAGAATTTCATTTGATGAGTGCAAGGAAAGAACCGCTAGATTGCGTGCTAAGAAAGATTGCTTTGTAAAGGCGTGTTCTTCTAGTTTCCATGAAAATAATGATGAAGATCTTAAAGTTATTTATGTGTCCCCCATTAGATCTTTGTTTTGCAATATGAATCTTAATAATGATGGGACTGGAGATGAGTCAACTTTAGTTAAAAGGCGTCCCAATGATTCAGAGTTCTTAGATCTTGATGCTAAATTTGGTAAAAGTGGGATTGGAGAGGTCAAGACTTTAAATAGCATCGAACACACTATCTTGGACTTCAAGGAATTTAATTATGATAATTGTTCTTTAGAAGGTTATATTTCCTTGTTGCAATCTATTGTGAATTCTCCTCATGCTTATAGTCAAAATAAAGCTTTTACCAAACATATTGTTGATGCCTTGATGCAATCTGATGATGAAAAACTTAATTTGGAAGTTTCTATACCGAGAAAACTTAATAATGAGTGGGAACCTACTATAAAGATTAAAATTAAAGATCATGAGTGTTATGCTTTATGTGATTTGGGTGCTAGTGTTTCCACAATTTTGAAAACTTTATGTGATATTCTAGGTTTCCATGATCTTAATGATTGCTCTTTAAATTTGCACCTTGCGGATTCCACCATTAAAAAGCCAATGGGAAGGATGGATGATGTTCTCATTGTTGCAAATAGGAATTTGGTTCCCGTGGATTTTATCGTTCTTGACATATATTGCAATCTTTCATGTCCTATTATTCTTGGTAGACCTTTCCTTAGAACGATTGGTGCGATTATTGATATGAAGGAAGGGAATATTAGATACCAATTTCCATTAAGGAAAGGCATGGAGCACTTTCCAAGAAAGAAAGTTAAATTACCTTATGAATCTATCATGCGAGCTACTTATGAATTGAGTGCCAAAGATGGCACTACTTAGATATATCCTCGCTTTTATGCCTAGCTAGGGGCGTTAAACGATAACGCTAGTTGGGAGGCAACACAATTTTATCTTTGTTTTTGCTTTTGCTTCTGTTTAGTAATAAATTTATCATCTACCTTCTGTTTAGATGTGTTTTCATGTCTTAATTAGTGTTTGTCCCAAGTAGAACCTATAGGATAACCTATGGTGATAGTTAATTTGATTCTGATGAAAAACAGAAACTTTGCACCCACGAAAATAATTTTGGTAATTCACAGAAACGTGATTTTGCGTTGATTCTTTTTGATGTAGATAAATAGACAAATTTCCCAAGACTTCCTATTTTGGTAGAATTTTTAGAGTTCCAGAAGTATTAGAGAGTTACAGATTTCTACAGACTGTTCTGTTTTTGACAGATTCTGCTTTTCGTGTGTTGATTGCTTATTTTGATGCTTCTATGGCTAGTATGTAAGGGTATGAACCATAGAGAAATTGGAATACAGTAGGTTTAACACCAATATAAATAAATAATGAGTTAATTACAGTACCTTATGTGGTGGTTTTTCTTTCTTTAACTAACAGAGCTTATGAGATTTCCTGTTGAGTTTTGTGTTGTGAAGTTTTCAAGTTTTGGGTAAAAATTTGATGGATTATGGAATAAGGAGTGGCAAGAGCCTAAGCTTGGGGATTCCCATGGAACCCCAAGATATTCAAGAATAGCCAAAAGTCTAAGCTTGGGGATGCCCCGGGAAGGCATCCCCTCTTTCGTCTTCGTCTATCGGTAACTTTACTTGGAGCTATATTTTTATTTGCCACATGATATGTGTTTTGCTTGGAGCATATTGTATGATATTAGTCCTTGATTTTTAGTTTACCACAATCATCCTTGCAGTACACACCTTTTGGGAGAAACCCACATGATTGGAATTTATTAGAATACTATATGTGCTTCACTTATATCTTTTGAGCTAGATAGTTTTTGCTCTAGTGGTTCACTTATATCTTTTAAAGCACGGCGGTGGCTTAATTTTGTAGAAATTGTTAATCTCTCATGCTTCACCTATATTATTTTGGGAGTCTCTTAGAATAACATGGTATTTGCTATGGTTATAAAATTGGTCCTAGAATGGTGAGCATCCAAGTTGGGTATAATAAAAACTATCATAGGAAGTGAATTGGATGCTATGATCAATTTGATACTTGATAATTGTTTTGAGATATGGAGGTGGTGATATTAGAGTCATGCTAGTTGTGTCAGGACCCCGACTCAATGGCACACCGATCTAGCATGTAACACCTCATATCACTTTGCGGCCTCACGAGCGGTATTCCCGCGGGTGTCGCCTTACCAGGCCCGGGACCGTTTGCGCCTTTTGGCACACATATATGATAGTGTCGCTAGCATCCATATGACAAGGAGCCTGGGATGACATGGCTAGTGATTAACCCAAAGTGGCACTAACTTACTGGGACAGGCATACATGACCCAGCAACGAACGTGTCGGTCATCAGCGAGTGAATCCGGGCTGTAGCAACTGGGCTAGTAGGACTCCAGTAAACCGGGCTGTAGCAGGCTAACAGGACTCCGATAGACACCGCGTGACATTTCCCCAAAGGGACAGACACAAGAACATAGAAGGACACATGCCGGCCAGCCTAAGTGTTCCGGAGTAGTAGCAAGCTACCAAGGCTCAGTGGAAACACTACGACACATTTCCCGGTAAGAGAGGCTACCAAGGATAAACAACTAGGTAGTCAGATCCCACACATACCAAGCATTTCAATAACATACACACAATATGCTCGATATGTGCAAATACAACATGGCATCACAACAAGACTCTACAACTCAAGTATTTTATTCAATAGGCTACGAGGAGTGAGATATTAAAAACATGGGTCTCTCGACCCAGCATTCAGAGCGTACAAGTCAAAGCACATGCGGAAGCTTAACATGTCTGAGTACAGACCTCTACAAATGAAACAGGCTGAGAAGCCTGACTATCTACCAGATCCTGCCGAGGGCACAAGATCGTAGCTGAGGTAACAAGCTAAACGTCAAAGTTCACGTGGAACTACTAGTGAGACTGAAGTCTCTCTGCAAAAATATAAAATAGGAAAACGTGAGTACAAATGTACCCAGCAAGACTTACAACAGAACTAACTACAAATGCATCATTATCAACAAAGGGGATGGTCGGGTTTAACTGCAGCAAGCCAGCTTTGACTCCGTGGCTATCCTCAACTACGACTGCAAGTAACTCTTTTGAGGTGGCGCACACGAGTCCACATATTCACCATATCAATACACCACTATGGATCCGCTCCCGTCTCCCTACGAGAACGACATCCATAGCACTCACGCTTATCTTGCTTATTTTAAAGTATCCACTTTCACTTGTCTATGAACTATATAGTCAACCCAGAAGTCCTTTTCTGCGGACACGGCTATTCGAATAGATGATGTTAACCCTGCAGGGGTGTACTTCTTCACACACGCTCTCACCACTTACCACCATGTACACGTCGTGTATCTCGGCAACCTTCAAGCGGAAGCCTGGCGAGGGAGTCGGCCACGACCTGACTAATCACGCAAGACCCTAGTCCAAGTTTACCACCTATTCAGGTTCCATCCGCAAGGAGATCCGGCCGGGGTGTCGCTCATGGCCCCAAACGATGTGTGCAGGGTTCCCAAGCCCACCTCAACGGGTGGATCTACGCTTGGTACACCGTGCCATGATGCCTATTCTTTCCCAAGGCCACCTGTACCGGGTGCCACTTGGTAGACTACCAACACTACCTACAAACACCATAAACTAGTTGCAACTCCTGGATAGAGATCATGTTGATTAATAAGTCGAGAGGGGTCGAGTTACCGGAACCCAATGTGTGGTAGTAACTGTTCATGGATCACAAACACAGAACTCAGTTCCTGAGGACGACTTCAATGAGACAACCCACCACGTACTCCTACATGGCCTATCACCGCTACCTTTACCAAATCGTGTTCACACACTTATCTGACACACAGTAGGACATGTTCATCACCATTCCAATTCATCCCCGATGAATCGGACCTGACTCGACTCTAAGCAGTAGCAGGCATGACAATCAAGCATGACTGAGTAGGCACATCAGGGCTCAAACAACTCCTACTCATGCTAGTGGGTTTCATCTATTTACTATGGCAATGACAGGTCATGCAGAGGAAATGGGTTCAACTACCCCAGCATGTAACAGTTGAATCATTGTTGTCCTAGTGCAGTAAAAGAGAGAAGGAGCGAGGGAGTGGGATTGTATCGGAATGAACAAGGGGTTTTTGCTTGCCTGGCACTTCTGAAGATAGTAATAGTTCTTCATTGGTGTCATCGAACTCATCGTCGGAACCATGTCTATCAAGAGGGGACAAACACCGGCAACAGACAAAGAACACAATCAATGCAATGCACAATATGATGCATGCTCATGACATGGTAATATGAGTGTGTTGGCCTAATGCAACTACAACCAGATGGGTTTGAGTTATTTTGAACCTAAGGTTCAAGTTCAACTCAAACTATGAATTAATTAAGTGCATTATCATGTTTTGATATAAACAGCAGGTTTAAGTTGTTCCAACATGCATGAAAATGGTACAGATGGATAGATTGGATTTTTCTGATAATTTTTCATATATAAATTATTTCATTTGGAGTTAAGGTTGATTTTATATGAATTTTTGAAGTTTATAACATTTTCTATAATTTTCCGAATTATTCAAATCTAGAAAATGATTAACTACGTCATCATTGCGTCATGCTGACCTCAGCAGGTCAACAGACCCGCTCCAGGTCAAACCTGACCAGTGGAGCCCACAGGTCAGTGACTTAGTGCTGGTTTCGGTCACTGGCTGGTGGGACCAATCAACGGCCACGTCAGCTTGGTCAAAGCTGACGCGCGGGGCCACTGTGGTTAGGTCAAGGCTAAACAGGGGTTTACCCCGTGGTTAATTAACATGGTGGGGTCCACTGACAGTGACTGTGGTGGTAGTTAGTGGGCGGATTAGACCTAATCTAATCGCGCCATGTCGGCTTCGCTGGAGTTAGGCCGCCGGCTACCATCCAGTGTGGCGCAGGGCTCGAGCTTGCCCCTCCGGTGTCCAAATGGACGGTGGAGAGCGGCTATGGGGAGCTGGCGGAGTGGCGCATCCAGCGGTGGAGGCGGCTGGAGCTGGGGTGGCTGGAGCTCATCGAAACGAGCTCGGGGCGGCGGCCGGAGTTCGGCCAACGATGGGTTGGTCGCTACGGGGCACTACAAAGCGGGCGACTAGGTGTTCGGAGCTCCTGGAAACGTGCTGAGCACAATGGAGTGCTCAGACGTGAGCGGCGCTCGCTCTAGCCTCGGTGGCTTCATGGTCGGCGGCGAGGAGCTCTCCGCTCCGGTGGCTAGCGTGGCTAGGGAACGAGGACGAGCTCGGGGAGCACAGGGAAAAACGGTGAAGCTCACCGTGGGGTCGAGGCGGAGCTCAGCTGGATCGGGGAGGTAGCAAAGTCGGTGAATCGACGGCGGCGGTTGTCGGATGCAGAGGATGAGGACGATGGCGTAGTCGGCGGTGCAGGGCGTCTAGGCTTGCTCTTGTTGAGGGGGAAACTTCGCAGCGTCGAGGCGGACGTCGAGGACAGCACGGAGAGGTGCGGGGACAGCTGTGGCCGTGGTGGCAGCGGACGGCGGCGATGGCTGCACTCAGTGGCTGCGTGCAGGAGAGGCAGAGGAGGGGGAGAGAGAGCAGCGAGTGAGGGAGAGGGGACAGGGGCTTCGAGGTGTCTCCGTGGTGCTCTCAGAAGAGTCGGGGCGTCGTGGTGGAAGCAGGAGCTGGCGTGCGCGCAGCAACCACACTCCCTGCCTACTGGCGTGGGGAGGAAGACGACAAAGGGGTTGCAGTGGTGGGCTGGGCCAGTTGGCTGGCCGGCCAGCTGTGGTGCTGGGCCGCATAGGCAGGTGGGCTGCTCAGGTGAGGCCAGGTAAGCTCTCCCTCTCTTCTGTTTTCTAATTTGTTTTTGTTTTCTAATTATTTGCCTCTGTTTTGAGCTTATAAAAAATACCAGGGCATTTCCTAAAATCCTAAAAATATTCATGGACACTTGCTGAATTATTTCAGTGGCCCAAAAATAGTTCCAACATTATTTGAACATTTAAATTATTTGTAGTATTTAAATGCCTAAAGTCAAATACAATAAGATTTAATTCAAAAATCCAGAATGGCCTAGAAATATGTGCATCATTTTTGGCAGAGGTTTTCACCTTTAACAAAAATCATGAACTTTTCTAAAGGGCATTTGGGTTCATTGAAGATATTTTTATTGAACCTAGTTGAATTCATTTGGTGCTAGGGTTTCAACAATCCCCATTTCAACTTTCAAAGAAATTTAGACATGATGCATGGATGCTTATGCAACTATTTGCAATCAAATTCTAGGGCTGTGACAACTCACCTGCACTAAACAAGAATCTCGTCCCGAGATTCAAGACGTAGGTAAGAAGACAGAGGGGGCACAAGACCAACACAATCTTCACGATCCAGGTTGCGCCTCATAAGGTTTTTGATTCGATTACCATCTTTGTCTTGATGTCTTGCTCTGAGAACTCCAGCCAGCATGACAATGAGAGAAGAAGGAGACTCTAGAAGGATCGATCTTCTCGAAGATCAAACAACTCAGGATTAACTCACGGAATGAGACATAGCAACATCTCTCGAGCTGAGACACGAAACACACATCTAAAGGGATGGAGTGGAACAGATGACGAGGGTTCACTAGGTAGACAACAATTCCACAATTAAGAAGGTGGTGAACGGTTGTCAATGTAGCGAGGAGTTGAGTTGCCATGATACCATAACGGGGCACCTTAGGGAAGGTGACTCGTAGAAATATCCCCTTAAGTGGCAAAAAGAATTACCTTTGATTCAGAGATCATTGAAACTCTTTATACTAGCCTAAGGCAATTCTTGAGCGACCATTTGGAGGGGTTCGGTAGAATGGCATACCTGGATTAGAATGGATGGTGTGGATTACCTTGTTGGAAACAACACATGGGATGATTTTAGTAACTGGGGAGAAGCTCAACAGTAGAGAGTGAGTCCACTGTTTGAAAAGTTATAGCATAACCGAGGAAACTGAGAGCAATCCCAGTTAGTGCCGATGATAACACCTAGCGCTTGTGCGTGCTCTCAAGAACTTGAGCATTTCCATATTTATCAAGGTTTTACCAATATCCATGTTAAGGATCCTGGCAACACAACGTACTACCATGATGAACAACGATGGACGATGCAGATACAAAAGAAGATAACCTTCTCAGATTTCACCTCAGCGGGGCCAAGGGAACAAAATCTGGATGATCGACCAAGAGACATTTAGCACTCCGCTTCTAATGTTCTCCTTGATGTGCTAGCATAATCAATACATAAATATGGTTTGATATCTAGAACATCAAGTAAAAGGTCAGACTTCAGGAACACACAAATCCATAAGGAACAACTAGGGAGTAAATCCTACGAAATCCCTATGGGGAGGTGGCCAACTTCCTCAACAAGATACTACAATAATAGGTCTTCCGGTTGGGTGTGTTAGCCACGACATCCACTTTACCGGTTATGGTGAGACCAGTATTATAGTTTCTTGGGAAACGTTCCAACCATCATATCTGCCCGAGATTCAGATGTGGTTGGTGTCAAAATAATCCAGACTCATCGAGTCTAGGAAGAAAAATGAAAGTTTGCAACACAAATCGACGAGATGGCGTTGCGGGATTCTCGAGGAATGAACTACGATAGAAAGCTCCAATACATGAGCTGGTTCTGCTACACACATGTGAACACGCTGTCACAGACAAACATGACCACATGGTAGTCTTATAATAAAACATTACCGGGTTCAGATTGGGAACCATCATCGAGGATATCAAAGTCCTGTGCACTTAAATTAGACTTCTTTACCTAGAACAAGTCAATCAGTGGCTTCGTGTGCTGGGAAACACATATGGAATGGAGGCGGCCAACCTATCAAACCATAGAGCACTTCGCACGTGCATGACTAACTTGGGATGATTCCAGAGGAGGCAAAAACAAGCTTTCCTGAATTCACGCGGCAACTTACATCAAATGCACGTGAATTAGGGAAAGTCACTTCTTCCATCCATGCATATGCTCCATGAGCTAGCATGAAGAAATGCTTTCAAAGTTTCCAATACCAGCTTAATGTTCAACAAGATTATGGAGAAGATAAGGATGTTGTCGATGGGCTCAACAACAATTCATCCTAGTTTCCATATAAATGGAATTCCACAATTATGTGAACCTGGTGATAGCATTGGTCAGACCAAAAGATATAATGGAGTATGCTCGAGGAGGAACCACGAGTAAGACAACATTACAATCATCATTGGTTCTAATTTGATTTGAGGATAGCCCACACTCAAATCAAAGTTTTGATAAGATAATAGGTCCAACAACTGATCACCGGGACCAATCGTTGAAGATATCATCTTTCTTCAACATACATACAAGATATCCCTTAACTAGAACTAAGTCGGACAAGCTTTTATCTTCCAACTCTCCAAGTTGTTGTTTAGCTTAACCAACTTGCTCAGGGTATCCAACACGGATTCTTGGAGAAAGGATGGTTTACAAGAATACCAACTTGATCACAAGCTCAACATATCGGTCAGGTGACAACCTGATGATACTTCCGAGAAGATATTCAGAAAATCATGAACCGCCGATATGTTACTAAGCTCATGAACAATCTTGCTTTTCAGGGCAAGATGATATGATCACAAGAGCGAGGGATTGGCACAATCCTAACTCATTGATCAAAGGGTGCACCAGGAAAAATGAACTAGGTAGCACGATCAATCTTAGAATGATAGTTCAATACCAACACGCTAAGAATGAGATTATTGTCCATTAACTACCAAGTAACAGGGTTGCTAGCAGTATTGATTACACACATCACGATTCACTTGTCGGCATTCCGGTTACAATAACACGGGAACCGAGGAATTAACAATGATGGCAAGAAGCATTACTGTGTCAAGAATTTATAAGAGGTGGTGCAATTCTCATGACACTCTTGACATAAAGATGGTAACACTCCAAGGTAGAGCAGAGGAGAAGCTGGATTGGCATTTTGATCTGCGGAATACAATTGCTTTGACCCAATCCTAGATATGGATGAGGTTCTGGAGTTTGTTTCTCCTATTCATTCCGAAATAGAACGGCTTGACGGACCACAAGAATAGTACGCATTGAAGAACACGAGTGCACGCATACTCTTGACTATCAATTGATAGACGAGGATCAAAATACAACTAAAGAGGGACAACTCAAAAGAACATACGATTTTCTGAGTTGTGGATGCATAGGTTAGTATGTCGAACAAGTTCAACATATTTCTTCCGGATAGCCCATGCTGAAGAGGAAGGACTGACAGATTCACAACTATGAATGGAGGACTCATCAAGAGCACTCTGGTTGCGATCTTTTGATTCAAAGAACTTCCGCCATAAGTGGTTGATAGTATTCGGAAGAAGGAAATACTACGGACCTCGAGGACTAATGCAAAGGTTGCTAATAACCTAAAGGAATGAGCAAACACTATCAACATGAAGTGTGTAGGCTGAATCTCGGGTTCAAGAACCCAGGAGTAGAATACCTACTAACTAAATTGCATCACGGGATGCCTTCGAGAATGATGGCCAAAATCATCACACTGGAACATAGAACATGGCTAGATTACTAGGTGATCCTCTAAGACACCTAGGGTCATAATAGTAGCTCCAACATATATGTCGAGGAAGCAGAGTACCTCAACTCACCAATTAGTGTGGTTAAACTAGCCTAAAAGGACAGCAAGAACGGAAGAAGAGATTTGCAAATGCATCAGATTACTTAGAAACCTGGGATGACTCGGACAGCATAACAGCTGTAAATGCTCAAAAGAATTTGAGACATGCTACAAAAATGGTGGCATAACCACTCGATCATCACAAAATCAAGGTTCCGATATCAACTATGAGCACACGGAGATAGTAGAAACTGAACTGAGGCATTGAATCCAACAATCTTATAAGTCTATAGATTAGTAACATGTGATCCTGATAGAAAGAAGAGAAAGCCTAGTTCCTTAAACCCGTAGGAAAGATAAGATGACTCAGATCAGAAGGCATAAGGTATAAGGAGTAAAAAGAGCCTTACGTTCCATCCCACAATCAATTCCCTTATATAACTAAAGAATTTCTAGACTCAACTTCGACCAGTTTGGCTTGGTAATCCTACAGGCAGTCAAGCTCCGATACCAAAACTATCAGGACCCCGACTCAACGGCACACCGATCTAGCATGTAACACCTCATATCACTTTGCGGCCTCACACACGGTATTCCCGCGGGTGTCGCCTTACCAGGCCCGAGACCGTTTGCGCCTTTTGGCACACATATATGATAGTGTCGCTAGCATGCATATGACAAGGAGCCCGGGCTGACATGGCTAGTCGTGAACCCAAAGTGGCACTAATGTACAGGGACAGGCATACATGACCCAGCAACGAACGTGTTCGTCATCAGCGAGTGAATCTGGGCTGTAGCAACTGGGCTAGCAGGACTCCGGTAAACCGAGCTGTAGTAGGCTAACAGGACTCCGATAGATACCGCGTGACATTTCCCCGAAGGGACAGACACAGGAACGTAGAAGGACACATGCCAGCCAGCCTAAGTGTTCCGGAGTAGTAGCAAGCTACCAAGGCTCAATGGAAACACTAGGAGACATTTCCCAATAAGAGAGGCTACCAAGGATAAACAACTAGATAGTCAGATCCCACACATACCAAGCATTTCAATAACATACACACAATATGCTCGATATATGCAAATACAACATGGCATCACAACAAAACTCTACAACTCAAGTATTTTATTCAATAGGCTCCGAGGAGCGAGATATTACAAACATGGGTCTCTCAACCCAGCATTCAGAGCATACAAGTCAAAGCACATGCGGAAGCTTAACATGTCTGAGTACAGACCTCTACAAATGAAAAAGGCTGAGAAGCCTGACTATCTACCAGATCCTCCCAAGGGCACAAGATCGTAGCTAAGGTAACTACTAGTGAGGCCGAAGTCTCTCTGCAAAAATATAAAATAGGCAAATGCGAGTACAAATGTACCCAGAAAGACTTACATCAGAACTAACTACAAATGCATCATTATCAACAAAGGGGATGGTGGGGTTTAACTACGGCAAGCCAGCTTTGACTCCGTGGCTATCCTGAACTACGACTGCAAGTAACTCTTTTGAGGTGGCGCACACGAGTCCACATATTCACCATATCAATACACCACTATGGATTCGCTCCCGTCTCCCTACGAGAACGCCATCCATAGCACTCACGCATATCTTGCGCATTTTAAAGTATCCACTTTCACTTGTCTATGAACTGTATAGGCAACCCAGAAGTCCTTTTCCGCGGACACGGCCATTCGAATAGATGATGTTAACCCTGCATGGGTGTACTTATTCACACATTCTCTCGCCACTTACCACCATGTACACGTCGTGTATCTCGCCAACCTTCAAGCGGAAGCCTGGCGAGGGAGTCGGCCACGACCTGACTAATCACGCAAGACTCTAGTCCAGGTTTATCGCATATTCGGGTTCCATCCGCAAGGAGATCCGGCCGGGGTGTCGCTCACGGCCCCAAACGATGTGTGTAGGGTTCCCAAGCCCACCTCGACGGGTGGATCTATGCTTGGTACACCATGCCATGGTGCCTAGTCTGTCCCAAGCCCACCTGTACCGGGTGCCACTTGGTAGACTACTAACACTACCTACAAACACCAGAAACTAGTTGCAACTCCTGGACAGAGATCATGTTGATTAATAAGTTGAGAGGGGTCGAGTTACCGGAACCCAATGTGTGGTAGTAACTGTTCATGGATCACAAACACAGAACTCAGTTCCTGAGGACGGCTTCAATGAGACAACCCACCATGTACTCCTACATGGCCTCTCACCGCTACCTTTACCAAATCGTGTTCACGCACTTATCTCACACGCAGCAGGACATGTTCATCACCATTCCAATTCATCCCCGATGAATCGGACCTGACTCGACTCTAAGCAGTAGCAGGCATGACAATCAAGCATGACTGAGTAGGCACATCAGGGCTCAAACAACTCCTACTCATGCTAGTGGGTTTCATCTATTTACTATGGCAATGACAGGTCATGCAGAGGAAATGGGTTCAACTACCCCAGCATGTAACAGTTGAATCATTGTTGTCCTAGTGCAGTAAAAGAGAGAAGGAGCGAGGGAGTGGGATTGTATCGGAATGAACAAGGGGTTTTTGCTTGCCTGGCACTTCTGAAGATAGTAATAGTTCTTCATTGGTGTCATCGAACTCATCGTCGGAACCATGTCTATCAAGAGGGGACAAACACCGGCAACAGACAAAGAACACAATCAATGCAATGCACAATATGATGCATGCTCATGACATGGTAATATGAGTGTGTTGGCCTAATGCAACTACAACCAGATGGGTTTGAGTTATTTTGAACCTAAGGTTCAAGTTCAAACTCAAACTATGAATTAATTAAGTGCATTATCATGTTTTGATATAAACAACAGGTTTAAGTTGTTCCAACATGCATGAAAATGGTACAGATGGATAGATTGTATTTTTCTGATAATTTTTCATATATAAATTATTTCATTTGGAGTTACGGTTGATTTTATATGAATTTTTGAAGTTTATAACATTTTCTGTAATTTTCTGAATTATTTAAATCCAAAAAATGATTAACTGCGTCATGCTGACCTCAGCAGGTCAACAGACCCACTCCAGGTCAAACCTGACCAGTGGAGCCCACTGGTCAGTGACTCAGTGCTGGTTTGGGTCACTGGCTGGTGGGACCAGTCAACGGCCACATCAGCTTGGTCAAAGCTGACGCGTGGGGCCACTGTGGTTAGGTTCAGGCTATACAGGGGTTTACCCCGTGGTTAATTAACGTGCCGGGGTCCACTGAGAGTGACTGTGGTGGTAGTTAGTGGGCGGATTAGACCTAATCTAATCGCGCCACGTCGGCTTCGGCGGAGTTAGGCCGCCAGCGACCATCCAGTGCGGCGGAGGGCTCGGGCTTGCCCCTCTAGCGTCCAAATGGACGGCGGGGAGCGGCTATGGAGAGCTGGCGGAGTGGTGCATCCAATGGTGGAGGCGGCTGGAGCTGGGGTGGCCGAAGCTTGTCGGAAATGAGCTTGGGGCGGTGGTCGGAGTTCGGCCAACGATGGGTTGGTTGCTACGGGGCACTACAAAGCGGGCGACTGGGTGTTCGGAGCTCCTGGAAACGTGCTGAGCACGATGGAGCGCTCAGATGCGAGAGGCGCTCGCTCTAGCCTCGGCGGCAAGGAGCTCTTGGCTCCGGTGGCTAGCGCGCCTAGGGAACGAGGACTAGCTCGGGGAGCACGGGGAAAAATGGTGAAGCTCACCATGGGGTCGAGGTGGAGCTCAGCTGGATCGGGGAGGCAGCGAAGTCGGCGAATCGATGGCGGTGGTCGTCGAATGAAGAGGAAGAGGACGACAGCGTAGTCGGCGATGCAGGGCGTCTTGGCTTGCTCTTGTTGAGGGGGAAACTTCGCAGCATCGAGGCTGATGTCGGGGACAGCACAGAGAGGCACGGGGACAGCTGTGGCCGTGGTGGCAGCGGACGGCGGTGATGGCTTTGCTCGGTGGCTGCGCGTAGGAGATGCAAAGGAGGGGAGAGAGAGCAGCGAGTGAGGGAGAGGGGACAGGGGTTTCGAGGTGTCTCCGTGGCACTCTCAGAAGAGTCGGGGCGTCGCGGTGGAAGCAGGAGCTGGCGCGCGCGCGGCGACCACACTTCCTGCCTACTGGCGCGAGGAGGAAGACGACAGAGGGGTTGCGGTGGTGGGCTGGGCCAGTTGGCTGGGCCTGCCAGCTGTGGTGCTGGGGCGCACAGGCAGGTGGGCTGCTCAGGTGAGGCCAGGTAAGCTCTCCCTCTCTTCTGTTTTCTAATTTGTTTTTGTTTTCTAATTATTTGCCTCTGTTTTGAGCTTAGGAAAAATACCAAGGCATTTCCTAAAATCCTAAAAATATTCATGGACACTTGCTGAATTATTTCAGTGGCCCAAAAATAGTTCCAACATTATTTGAACATTTAAATTATTTATAGTATTTAAATGCCCAAAGTTAAATACAATAATATTTAATTCAAAAATCTAGAATGGCCTAGAAATATGTGCATCATTTTTGGTAGAGGTTTTCACCTTTAACAAAAATCATGAACTTTTCTAAAGGTCATTTGGGTTCATTGAAGATATTTTTATTGAACCTAGTTGAATTCATTTGGTGCTAGGGTTTCAACAATCCCTATTTAAACTTTCAAAGAAATTTAGACATGATGTATGGATGCTTGTGCAACTATTTGCAATCAAATTCTAGGGCTGTGACAAGTTGGGTGATTATGAATTTAAAGAATGCTTGTGTTGAAGTTGGCAAGTCCCGTAGCATGCACGTATGGTAAAAATTGTGTAACAAATTTGAAACATGAGGTGTTCTTAGATTGTACATCCTTATGAGTGGCGGTCGGGGATGAGCGATGGTCTTTTCCTACCAATCTATCCCCCTAGGAGCATGCGCGTAGTGCTTGGTTTTTGAAGACTTGTAGATTTTTGCAATAAGTATATGAGTTCTTTCTACTAATGTTGAGTCCATGGATTATACGCACTCTCACCCTTCCATCATTGCTAGCTTCTTCGGTACCGTGCATTGCCCTTTCTCACCTTGAGAGTTGGTGCAAACTTCACCGGTGCATCCAAACCCCATGATACGATACGCTCTATCACACATAAACCTCCTTATATCTTCCTCAAAACAGCCACCATACCTACATATTATGGCATTTCCATAGCCATTCCGAGATATATTGCCATGAAACTTTCCACCGTTCCATTCTGTTTTTTTATGACACGCATCATCATTGTCATATTGCCTTGCATGATCATGTAGTTGACATCATATTTTTGGCAAAGCCACCATGCATAATTTTTCATACATGTCACTCTTCATTCATTGCCCATCCCGGTACACCGCCGGAGGCATTCATATAGAGTCATACCTTGTTCTAGTATTGAGTTGTAATTCATGAGTTGTAAATAAATAGAACTGTGATGATCATCATTATTAGAGCATTGTTTCCAAAAATAAAAAAGAAAGGCCAAATAAAAAAAGGAAAGGCCAAATAAAAAAAGAGAGAAAGACCAAATAAAAAAAAGAAAGGCCCAAAAAATATATAATAAGGGGGCAATGTTACTATGTTTTTCCACACTTGTGCTTCAAAGTAGCACCATGTTCTTCATATAGAGAGTCTCATATGTTATCACTTTCATATACTAGTGGGAATTTTTCATTATAGAACTTGGCTTGTATATTCCTATGATGGGCTTCCTCAAAATGCCCTAGGTCTTCGTGAGCAAGCAAGTTGGATGCACACCCAATAGTTTCTTTTGTTGAGCTTTCATACATTTAGAGCTCTAGTGCATCCGTTGCATGGCAATCCCTACTCCTCATGTTGACATAAATTGATGGGCATCTCCATAGCCCGTTGATTATCCTCGTCAATATGCGGCTTTCTCTTTTTTTGTCTTCTCCACACAATCCCCATCATCATATTCTATTCCACACATAGTGCTATATCCATGGCTCACGCTCATGTATTGCGTGAAAGTTGAAAAAGTTTGAGATTATTTAAGTACAAAACAATTGCTTGGCTTGTCATCGGCGGTGTGCAAGATGGGAGCATTTTTTGTGTGATGAAAATGAAGCATAGCCTAACTATATGATTTTGTAGGGATGAACTTTCTTTAGCCATGTTATTTTGAGAAGACATGATTGCTTTGACTAGTTGCTTGAAGTATTACTATTTCTTATGTCAATATGAACTTTTATTTTGAATCATTTGGATCTAAACATTCATGCCACAATAAATAAAATTACATTGAGAATTATGCTAGGTAGCATTCCACGTCAAAAATTCTGTTTTTATCATTTACCTACTCGAGGACGAGAAGGAATTAAGCTTGGGGATGCTTGATATGTCTCCAACGTATCTATAATTTTTGATTGTTCCATGCTATTATATTACCCGTTTTGGATGTTTATGGGCTTTACATTACACTTTTATATCATTTTTGGGACTAACCTACTAACAGGAGGCCCAGCCCGAATTGCTGTTTTTTTTGCCTATTTCAGTGTTTTGAAGAAAAGGAATATCAAACGGAGTCCAAACGGAATGAAACCTTCGGGAGCATGATTTTTGGCACAAACGTGATCAAGAGGACTTGGAGTGGAAGTCAAGAAACAAGCGAGGCGGCCACGAGGGTGGAGGGTGCCCCCCCTACTGGGCGCGCCCCTGCCTCGTGGGCCCCTCAAGCGTCCACCGACCTACTTCTTCCTCCTATATATACCCATGTACCCCGAAAACATCAGAAGGGACCATGAAAAACTATTTCCACCGTCGTAACCTTCTGTATCCGCGAGATCCCATCTTGGATCCTTCGTCGGTGCTCCACCGGAGGGGGAATCGACCATGGAGGGCTTCTACATCAACACCATAGCCTCTATATTATAAAATACCAAAAATATATTTATCTTATCTTATTATCTCTATCAGATCTCACTTTCGCAAGTGGCCTTAAAGGGATTGACAACCCCTTTATTGCGTTGGTTGCAAGTTCTTGTTTGTTTGTGTAGGTGTGTGGGACTTCTGAGGAGCCTCCTACTAGATTGATACCTTGGTTCTCAAAAACTGAGGGAAATACTTACGCTACTATTGTTTCATCACCCTTTCCTCTTCAAGGAAAACCAACGAAAGCTCAAGACGTAGCAGTGATCTCCAAACCTTCAACGGACTTGTTTCGCAAACCACAGTGATTCTTATTGCTGCCGACTTTGACTTGGCGAAGACAATTACTCTTCGACTCTCAAGCCGACACCTAACCGTCTAAAGAGTTAGCATCTCTCAAGAGTAATAGGAACAAAAGCTCTCAACTTAGATATACTATTATGCTCAATCACTGTCTAAGTTTTAGCTCTTGATTTCTCTCTCAGTGGATTTAAACTCCAACCTCTCAAAGAGGGATGCTCAATCAATCTTCCACAATCTCAAACGGAGCAACCAATGAATCATGTTGATGCGGGGTGTCTATTTATAGCCGCAACCTTCCTAGTAGAGAAATGGCCATCTAGGACACGTGGTACAGTCAATGGCCAACCGGCACGTTTCCAACGGTCGGATTTTTAACACCACTGGCAATTTTACTGGAGGAACCAGTAAAGTTGACTCCTCGGTTCAAAACATTTCTCTCACAACCCAGAAGATCTTCGTCTTTGGCTGACAAGTAAATGTCTCAAAGCAAAAAGAGTTTTCTCCCAACTCACATAGTATAGGTTTCGGTTAAGCATCACAAAAAATATATGTCTTGAAATACCTACCCCTCTTAATAGTACGGTGGTCCTATGACTCAAGTAAGAAAATGAAATGACAAAACAAATGCTACGTATTCACTTCATCTTCATTTTTCAAGGTTGCGGTCATTTATTCTTGGATGCCTCAGGTACCAATTTGCATCGCGTCTTTTTGGGGGTCATCTCCGACACACAATCTTCTCGGAATCAACCTCCTTGGATTCTGTTAATCTTCTCTGCATCGCAGAAGACTTTCACCGTAGTTTATAGCAAACTTCTCGAAAGATTATAGCAATCTTCTCGATATTCCAGGAACTATTTCTCTTTGCGTGCACTAGAAAACAATCAGTCACATGCTTGTTTTTTACAACAATTTCCAAAACACAAGGGGCAAGACGTTGCACCAACAATAATGAAAAGGAGGGAGTGAAACGTGACGTAAGTAGCAAAGTACAACATTTTTTTGGGCAATGACACTATCTGACATAGATGTTTCTAATTTGATTTTACACGCTCTCTCTTCACCCGTAGAGTGATAATCAACTTCATATTGTAAAGCGGCAGAAACGGAAAACACGTGCGCATTTGACGGACCCACATGGAGATGATGCATCCTCTGCAGCAGTAATCAGGTAGCAATATTTCCAATATGCATTTCCACACACAAGCCCCCTATTTTTATTTTTTCTGGGTTTCATTTTGCTTATTCATTCAAACCATTTTTTCATGGAAAGAAGAGAGTTTCACATGAAGTTGTGCATAAGGATGCACTTGTTTTTTTCTGAAGTTTGCATCCTTTTGTGGATATAAAGTTGCACATGAACATGGGTTATTTTTTAAGAGATGCATCCTTTGTAAATCATCGGCCATATTTTTTGAAGATGCATCCTTTTGTGGATATAAAGTGCTTTTGCACATGAACCTAATAGAAGTGGGAATCATTTAAATTTCACTTTTCTTTTTTTATATATTTTAATACACAAGAAGGTGAATAAAATGAAGAAGAGGATCCCCCTCGATGCTCACAGGCTGGGAGGCTTATGACCTCACCATCGAGGTTTGTCAAGCTCAACAAAAAGGTCACCCTAGCCGCCGCCTCCTCCTTCTCCTCCAAACAACAGCTAGGGTTTCTGCCTTTCGCTGACATCGACGTAGGTCTGCCTCGTCTCCGGTGGCCCTAGGGCCATGGAGGTGCGATGGATCCTATCAAGGGCCGGCGGGAGGGCTTCATTTTTTGTCATTCCTTTCAGTTTTGTTAGGGTTTGTGTTCTACTCAGAAAGGCGAAACGGCGGCGACTCCTTGAAGATGGAATAAATGTCTCCCCGCATAGCCCCATTCCAGCGATGCATCTAGCACCGTTGGTGGCCATGTGGGAGGTGTGTCTCCGATGGATCTATCTTTGGTGGATTTGCTAGGATCTCGTTGGTGTTCGTCCATGTGCGTGTGTCTTCGGATTGGATCCTTCTGGTCTACATTATTCTTCATCCGCGGCGATTGTTGTTCTGGTGCGCTGGTCCTTTGGGGCTTTAGCACGACGACTTCCCAACTGTCTACTAAAATAAGTTGTGCCCGACTTCAACGACGGAGGGGCGATGACGGTGGCGCGCCTTTGGCTCACTTCAGTGCTTGTAGTTGTCGCTATATGGTCTATGTATTTGAATGTAATTTTTATTATTTCTGGTGTCTGTTGTACTGCTATGATTGATGATGAATAGATCTGAAGATTTCCTGCAAAAAAGCTCACCCTAGGGCAAAGGTCATACCTTTATGAAAATTTGTTTAGGGGTCTATTGAACATATCAGAGACACTACCCACAGACCTCACCAAATTCCTGGTCTAGCACTACAAGTTATAGATTTCTGAATTAGTTTTTCCAAATATGGGAGGATACGTGTCGATGCCGCAAGTGTGCACAAGGTCTGATCTTATCGAAACGATGCGCTGTCTAGCTCTAGTACGAGGAGGTACATGTGGATTTGCCGGTGAAGAGGGAGTGCATTAGATGGCCCAAATTCGACTTGGATGTGGTGAGGTTTGCCGAGACGAATCACTCCATCTTATGCCTTGCCCCCACCACTCAAGCCATCCTCGACCGCGATGACCACATAGGGTTGGAATGAGACAAAGATAAGGTCTCCCAATTCAGCCACCCCCTCCCCCCGCGGTATGAACCATGCTAGACAGTCACACAACGACGCTTATATGATGAGTTGACTCGTCCAACATGCATGTGTCCCATTCATAACATTCATCATCGATGATGCGGGACTCAAAATCATGCTATATTCACTGAGACGCAACCAATTTTTAAACACCTATGATAAGAAAATGTCTCCAATCGACGCTTCTTCCCCTATGTAAGAACTTTGTAATGCAATGTTAAATCAAATTTGTGTCTTAATCCTTCAAACTGATTGTGTCACTATTGAATTGGTACAACAGAGAAACATACAAGAAAAGAAAAGATACAGAGGATCATCCGTAAGACTAGGGTTTTTACCAAATAAGTAATTTTTATTCAGGTAGGTAAATCACGGGCAGTATGTTATAAATATGTATTTACACAATGACATTATGGACAGGTAAATAATGGGCTAACATACTAGAACATTAGACGTTTCTAGGTGAAAATCGATTGGAATTTTTTTTGGGTTAGTCGTAATCATAGCATATTCTTCAACCTTATGCTTGTCAATCTCTTTTCTGAAACCACACCATGTACCACCGGCCCAACCGCCTGCCGCTGTCACAAGTGGTCAGCGGCGCTCCCACACCGTCCTCCTCGTTGCCACCATCCACCGTCGTGCTGGCGCCCCTGGCCATCCCTCTAAACTGATGACCACCAACTTTTTTCCCCAGCAAGCTTGCACCCGCACCCGTCAACCTTCGGACTTGTCTCCGCCATCTCGACGCCGGCTGCGGCTCGTTCTTGTCAGAGTCCCTGCCGGCGTCCCCGGGCCTCGCTTTGTTCGCCCCAGTGCCACCACCTACAGCTTCGGTGCTCCGCGTGGCCACTTCTTCTTTTCCAAAAGATCTACTGATCTGAATTTGAAATTGTGTCGTGTAGCTAAATCTTAGAATAATTATATGACCTTGCAAATGCACGGGCATGTCCTAGTATACTTTCTAAATCGAAAATGCTAGACCTACGAAGGGGGCTACGAAGAGCTGTGCAATTTTCCATCTCTAACCAATAAATCCCCCACCCCCTATTTCAATTGAGTGGACCCCTTCCTTAATTTAATCCAATTAAAATATACCACTTAATTCATTATGTAGGTTACGTAAGATCCCTTACGTAAGTGCGGTATTATTCTCAATTTTACTTCCATGCATTATTCGTATGCCCACCCTTCCATCGTTTATTTCACCCCCCTCTTTTTTGTAACACTTTTTAGTAATCTGTCCCTTCTTTGCCAACAACATAGTAGTTGGTAACACAATAAATTCAAGTGAAGGAATCAATCATGATCGGTAATTAATTGGTAATATAATAAATTAATAGGAAGGATGAAGAGACTCGTAGCGACCTAGTCAGGATGTTCTGGTCCGATTCATATAGAAAAGGAAAGGAGAGATTGCTTATTGGCCACCCACACCCCTATGCTCACGACCGCGACCGTGAATCCACCCCACCCACCCCACCTCGCCGCCGATTTCCCCGCGACGGCGAGCCTCCCCGCCCCACACCCCCATGCCAAGAGTCGACAGATCCACATGCTCGCCTCCTCGCCCGGGCTCGACGAACCTGTACATGCATCCCCCCTTCGTGTACCGGGCCTTCCCGGAGATGCTGCACCCGATAGGGTCGGTGTTGCCGGAGACGCTGTGGGCGACGAGGATGCGGAGGTGGACGGAGCGAGCCATGCGGATCTGCGACGATGAGTCCTCCTATCTCCTCTGTGTATGGGATTGGAGAGTGCTGCAGTAGAAGGCGGAGGCGAAGCCAGATCCGGAGATGAAGGTATAGGCGTCATGGGGGATCGAGACCTATGGCGACAACGCAGATCAAGAGCTCCTCAATCTGGCGAGGAGGATATATTTCGAAGGCAATTGGGAGGAGAAGAGGAGGATGCCACACCCGATCGCCTCCCTGAACGGTTTTGTCAATTGGGCGCACGCGGAGGCAAGGAGCACATATCCACAATGGCGGGCGAGATGGGAATGCATCAAGGGGAAGATGCCATCGGCGCCGCCTTCGGATTCAGAAGAGGTCGACCCCTGGCCATACCTCTCCCCTTACCCGGCCATGGACTGAGAGTTGTGGCATCCTGCAATAGTGGAACAATTGAACCCGAGTGTCACGAGTGGGCGAAGCAATTTTGGCTGGATGCGGAGTTTGCAGAATTTCAGGATGTGGATTGCAGGCTGAGGATTGCAGAGGGCATGGGTAGAGAGACCCGAGCTTACTCTGCCAACCACTCCGGCCATAACACCAGATCGGGTGACGGAAGAGCTGCTGATTGTGGAACTCACCAGGAAGCTGCAGAGAGAGTTGAGGTTGCCCAGGAGGGGCGCAGAATCAACCCAGAAGCTTGTAACTCGCATTCTGATGCACGCGGAGGAGGAGGAGCTCTCTCTGATTGCACCAAATAAAGCCACCCAACCGTCGAAGGTGATCGCGTGGGCGCTGGTGGCAAGGACCTCGAGATTCAAGTCCAGAAGAGTGCGATGGGAAGCCTTCTATCGTGCTCACTCGCGGGAGAGTCTAGATCTAATGGAGAGGTTGCTGAGCTCCAGCCAAGGCAGGATATGAGCGTTTCTGATGAAACTGAAGCCATGTTGGTTATGGAGCTTGCTGGCGGGTTCAGATGATTCAGAGAAGGATAAGCGCCAAAAGCGCGTACGAAAATTTGGGGGGAAAGGCTTCCAGATCACCAAGCTGCTTTCCAACCTGCCATGGTGACGAAGCGGAGCTCAGGTACAATCAGCTATGGACTAGTATAAAAAGCGCCAAAGGGGGGACGAGTTTATGGTTTCCACTACCCCCTCCTCCCTACCCAACGCCGCTGCTGCGCCGTCCTCACCAAGCCTAGCTGCTGCCGCTGCGGATCCCACCATGGAGGGAGGGAGAGGCTATGGCCGTGGAAGAAGCAAAGGGGAAGGGGAGAAAACTCCAACAACTGGCAGCAAGAGCAGATGAATTTAGGTATGGGTACTGGTGGGGGGCAGCCGCCGTTCTTCGGCTTTGGATATCAGGGGCCACCCCCACCGTGGACTTTCCCGGGTCAATTCCATGGCCAATTTCCACAGCAATCATGGGGGCCGTGCAGCAGCAATGGTACGGCCCTCCACAGGTGGAGATACAAGGGCAAGCAAGGGGGAAACCTTCGGACCCCAGCAACAATCAGGGAGAGAGCTCACAGCAGAGCAAGAACCAAGGGAAGATTCAGCAAAAAAAGAAACAAGATGTGGCTTAGAAGCAACAGTTCAACCCAGGCTTGATGTCCTACAAAAGTGTTACTTGCTACAATTGTGGAGGTCCTGGGCACCACAAAGACAAGTGCACCAAGCCAAAGGGGTGTTTCATTTGCAAGATGATCAGTCACAAAGTTGAAGATTTCCCTACCAGGAGAAGACCTCACTCAGCTGCCAAATATGTGGGTGGTGCTGCACAGGGCTTGGGTTTCTACCACTTGGATATGCCAGATGTCAATGCCCAGCATCAGGGTTGGCTCAAGAATGTTGAGATAGTATTTGTGGAGCAAGGGGAGGTCACTAAGCAAGAGTTAGCTAAGGAGTTTGCTAGTATTTACAAAACAAACTGGCCATGGGCCATCAACAAGCTGGATGAATGGACCTTTCTGGTCAAGTTTCCCCTAGAGATTGATGTGGAGAAAGTGGCTGGTTACCCATGTTTTGGCCTAACAAAGGAGAACATTATGGTCAAGGTGGAAGCTAGGTTGGGAGACATCACAGCTAAGGAGGAGCTCCAAGAAGTCTGGCTGAAACTCAGGAAACTAAACCCTAAATGGTGTGAGTGGACGGTCCTTGATCAGATCACATCAACTTTTGGGGTCCTGCTCGATGTAGACTGGTAGAACAACTTCCATAGCTTTTATAAAACAATAAGAGTCAAAATATCATGCAAGGACCATAGAAGAATTCCACAGGAAAGAGGTTTTTGTATCCAGGGGAAGCTATACATGATCCAAGTTGAGGTGGAACCACCCCAGGCAGATGCAGAGGTAGTAGTACAAGAGCCTCCAAAAGCCAACAACTCTGTCTCTATGGACACTGATAAAGGGAGTGAAGGGGTATCTGGGGGCACAGAGGTGCAAAAAAGTGCTAAGTCTGGAGCTGGCAGTAACTCTAATGTTGGGAGTGGGAAGAGTGACAAGAGCTCTACCCACAACCAACTGACTGTGACCATTGAGCCACCCACACCCACCTCCCTCTTGAAAGCACAAGCTCTAGAAAACCTGCAACAGGCCAAGGGGAGGGCACTGAGCTGTTTCATGAACAGCAACGATGACAATGTAGATGGTTTTAGCCTACTAAGGGAAATGAAAGGATGCAACAATGAGGACATTGACACAGAGGATGAATGGGATGAGCTGCAAGAGGAGATGCAGAACAAGGATCCCCTGGGACTGGATGGAGCACTGATCAACAAACAGTATGAGGTGGACTACCCACCCCTCCAGAACCATGAATCTAAGAAGACAGAGAAGTGGGGCCCCATTCAGGCACCTAGGGCCAGTGCAAGAAATGCTGGAGATTCCAGAACCATCCTACAAAAAGCACAACAACTCAAAGAGGCTCAAGATGCAGCAACAAAAAAAGAGCAAGGTAAAAAATCCACACCTTTCTCCCTCTTCAGTAACCCTCATTTTATTTCAGTAGCTTCCAAAATAGGGATTGATATAGACCCTAGAGATGAGAACAATCTTAGTTTACCTTTTCCTAGAAGTATGAATCCTGAGAGGAATGTTGATCCTGATTCAGGATTCACCAACCCCCCAAAATGCAATATGGATGGTGGGGTGGAACATAGTAGTAGCTTTGACTCTGATGAAGTGTGGAACCTAGTATGTAAACACGAATGGGGCAAGAACCCCAGTACAAGGGTTTCCCAATGAATGCAATCTTTTGGAATGTTAGGGGCATCTCTGCTCCAGGGAGGAAAACCCTTATAGTTGATACAATTAGGAAATTACAAGCATCTGTCCTTGGTTTCCAGGAAACCAAAAAAGAAGAGTTTTCTGACTCCTATCTTAAATCCTTAGTAGGAAGCAGGAACTTCTCCTGGCACCACCTCCCATCCAAAGGCTCTGTTGGGGGCATCCTGATGGGAGTGGATGCTGACCTTTTTGAGATCATCTCCTGGTCTCATCTTGATTACTCAGTTAGTTGTGTTCTTAAGATGAAGAGCAAGGATGTAACTTTTAGAATTATCACTGTTTATGGATCTCCCTATGAGGAAGAAAAAGAAGCCTTTATCTCTGAGCTTCACTCCTTGTTCATAGAGAATCCATACCCCACCCTAATTGGGGGGACCTTCAATTTAGTTAGATATGCTAGAGAAAAAAGCAATGGTGTAGTCAACCATAGATGGTGTGATAACTTCAATGCTTGGATAGAAATTTGGAGTATGTTGGAAATCAAGCTATCTAGCAGAAAATTCACCTGGGCTAACAACCAGGTAGACTTGATCATGTCTACAATAGATAGGCTCTTCTGCGATACCGAGCTTGACAAAATATTTCCATTAGCCTCGTGCATTGCTCTACCTAGATGTGGCAGTGACCATGCACCCATTATTTGGGAATCAGGTGTGGAGCAAATGCCTAAAAGTAGTAGTTACATGATGGAAAAATGGTGGCTTCTTAGAGAGGACTTATCCAATCTAATTGCCAAAATTTGGAATGAACCCACCTTTAAGGCCAACCCTTTGGACAATTGGCAAGAGAAGATGAGAAAACTTAGAAGAGTGACCAATGGTTGGAGCTCAAATGAAGAGGCTCAGCTTAGGAGATATAAGAAAATCCTCTTAGAGGAATATGAAAAACTAGACATTAAATCTGAAACAATAGTGCTCTTTGACTCTGAGTCATCTAGGCTCAAATTCACACATAGTGAGCTCCAGAAAATTTTGCTCCAAGAGGAGATCAAAGCAAAGCAGAGATCTAGAGAAAGAGACATTAAGGAAGGAGACAGGAATACTGAGTATTTCCATGCAGTGGCAAACCAAAGGATGAGGAAAACGGATATCCACTCTTTGGATGGCCCACTTGGGCCAATCACTGACACTAAGGAAATGCTTGGAATTGCTTGTGATTTCTGTAAAGATCTCTTCAAGAAAGAGGAAAGGAGTGGAATCAAGTTAGATCCAACCTTTTTCTCAGAAGAAGAGAAAGTTAACATTGCTGAAAATGAGGCCCTTGAGGCCCCCTTCTTGGAAGAGGAAATTAAAAAGGCTATCTATGAATCATACTCTAATGGTGCCCCTGACCAGGATGGTATCCCCTTCTTTTTTTACCAGCACTTCTGGGAACTGGTTAAAAAAGACATGATAGCCATGTTTGAAGTTTTCCATCAAGGGGAGCTGGCTATTCATAGGATTAATTTTGCTATGCTGACTTTGATCCCAAAAGAAGTTGATGCTTCCAGTATGAAAAATTTAGGCCCATTAGTTTGCTTAATTGTAGCTTCAAGATCTTCACTAAGGTCCTCACAAATAGACTAGCTAGGATCCTGCAGAGGCTCATAGCAAGTAACCAGTCAGCCTTCCTTAAGGGCAGGTATATCTTAGAAAGTGTGGTTACATCTCATGAGATTCTGCACTCCATCAACTCTACCAAGAGACAGGGCCTAGTACTTAAGCTGTACTATGAGAAGGCTTTTGACAAGGTAGATTTGGAATTCCTTGAAGAGCTGCTTAGGAAAAGAGGCTTTGGAGATAAATGGGTCCATTGGATCCTGCAAGTAACTAGAGGAGGATCAGTGGGTGTGAAGCTAAATAACACTGAGAGTGATTTTTTCCTCACAGGGAAAGGTTTGAGGCAAGGGGGCCCATTTCCCTACTACTGTTCAACCTAGTAGTTGATATTTTAACTAGAATGCTAATGAAAGGAGCAAACCATCAGTTGATACAAGGACTGTGTGCTGAGATTTGCCCTGGAGGGATTGTATGCCTCCAATATGCTAATGATACTATTTTGTTTTTAGATAATAACCTAGAACATACCAGAAACCTTAAAATGGTTCTCTCTGGTTTTGAAATGATCTCTGGAATAAGAATCAACTATAGTAAAAGTGAGCTCATACCAGTTAACATGGATGAAACTGAAGTGGGAGAGTTCCTAGATATACTAGAGTGTACTAAAGGTTCCTTCCCCATTAAATACCTTGGGATACCTTTACACTATGATAAGCTTAGGAGAGAAGATGTTCAACCACTTATTGATAAGATTATGAAAAGGATTGCTGGATGGAGAGGGAAACTTCTTTCTTACAAGGGAAGAATTATCCTCATCCAGGCATGCTTAGCTAGTATTCTTGTGTACTTACTTTCTTTCTTTAAATTTCCTAAGTGGGCAATTGAACTTATTAATGCCCAAATGGAAAATTTCCCGTGGAATGATTTTGAGGGGCATAGGAAATTGCACTTAGCTAACTGGAAGATGCACTACAAAAAATACAATTTCATGATGATACGTGTTTGTCACAGTAGGTCACGTTTTTTGTCATGCATGTACATCCATGACGATTTTATGACAGAATCAAGATAGTCATACCTGTGTTGTCATAGAAGTGTTCCATGACATTACCAAAATTATCATCACGGAAGTGTCCACTTCCATGACGATAAATCACGCGTCATAGAAGTGCTTTCGTCAAGGGTGACCGACACGTGGCATCCACCGTAACGGAACATTGTTAAGCTATCGGGTCCGGTTTTGGATCCGATAACCCGTTAACAGCCCCGACCAATGGGGATTTTCCATGTGTAAAATCATCATTGGCTGGAGGAAACACGTGTCGGCTGACCGTGGGGTTAGATGTCATCCACTCATTGGACCCAAGGCGCCTATGATACGTCGACACAAGGCATGGCCCAACAAAGGCCCATTCCTGTGAAAAGGCCGGACCGTTTGACTTGGTCAAAAGGTGGCGGGCCGGCCCATGGAAAGCCTGTTAATGGCATGTTCACATATAACCCATTTACAGCCCGCGAACTCAGGCCCGTTACGACCTCTCTGAATTAGGCCCAGTGGCGTCATCTGGGCCATCCAATATGATTCTAGCCCGTTTTAACTTTCGGCCCATGTATGGCCCATGATGTCTTTCGGCCCATATGAGGCCCTTTGTAACTCTTGGCCCATTAATTGCCCATGGTGAAACTGGCCTGTAATGAACAGTGTATCACTTTATACCCATTAATGGCCCATTATTCCATTGGGCCGTTTCCAGCCCAAGTTATCTTTCAGCCTTCTCAGGGCCCATTTATTCTTGGGCTCATTTCCAGTATTCGGTTACTTACGGCCTATTACTATCATTTTCTGCTTATGGGCCAAATTCAGCCTGTCATTACAGTCGGCCCATTTGTGGCCCGTTAATACGTTGGGTCGTTTTCATGTCAAAAAAACCGTTGGGCTGTTTTCATAGAGTTATCAAATACGGCCTATTAACGGCCCATTATGGTCCACGAATAGTACGGCCCATGATTGGTGAAATGATGATACACCCCATAGAAGGCCCATGGATCCTACGGCCCGTATAAGGCCCATGGATCATATGACTGGTAGAAGGCCCATGGATCATACGGCCCATAGAAGGCCCATGGATCCTACGGCCCGCATAGAAGGCCAATGGATCCTACGGCCCGTAGGAGGCCCATGGATCATACGGCCCGCAGGAGGCCCATGGTTACAACAGTCCGTGTGTTGCCATGATTATTTTGGCCTAGTTACCAAAAATAGGCTATTGTGGCCACTAGAAAAACACAGAAAAAGAGCTGCAGTGACTACAAGCAAACAACTAAACAAGACAATAAGGAAATAAATAAGCAAGCAATTAACACTAGCCTATTACCGCTATTACACATATTACATCCACTGGGCATCAAAGTTTGCCACCAGTGCAAATATAGGGAACAAAGCAGCATATTACATATACTGGCCATCAAAATTGGCCAAATAAATGCGGCAGCAAAACAAGAGCATAACTGAAACAACTTCAGAAGAGCTCAAGAAATGTTATCCTGGGTATCCACCATGCTGGCAATAAGCTTAGCAACCTTATTGGCTTTGTCCTGTTTGGCGCTAAAATTCTCCAACGCTTGTTGTTGCACCAGAAAGTATGCATCTGAATGCTCAAGGACTTCCACAGTCCTTCCGCTTCTTGTCGCAGCATAGTTGATCGATGTCTTTCAGCTTGTAGTTGAGACTCAAGAAACCAAACTGATTCAGACAGTGAGTTTGAATAGCTTGTGCAAGCGGTAGTGGCCAATAACTCGAACACTAAACCAAGACAGGACTTTGGGGTTGTCTCAGTGTCTTCAAGATAGTCTTCCTTAGCTGTTTTATCAGCTTTGTCAGAGACCAACAAGGATGTGTCACTATCCTGAACCTTATCTGCATTACTTCATTTACCATTGCTTAATAAGGCACTCTTCCCCAATATTCTGTCAGCATTCTAAAAGAAGAAACAAACAGACACATAACAGGTTTAGCATGTACTAGTATATGAAACTCATTTCGGTGAACCAGTTCATTAGTAAGGTGGACAAGATTAAACTATCAAGTCTTCTATTGCCAAGTACTAGTACATAATAAAAGCATGAAACAAACATATATCTATGTCCCATGGTCACTGCATTGTCTTGCCAAATCAAAATAGAGACACGGTTCAAATCATATCAGTTCAAGACAAAGCAGCAATGAAAGAATACAAAGCATGGTTAACTACACGGCACAACAAGATTTCAGATGGGTACCATGGGTCTACATGTACAACAACACTATTGGCTCTGTTGTGATGCTAGTAATGTGCATGATATGAGAAGTCAACTGTATACACAATTGAAATTGAAATCAACAGTGCTATTGATAAGAGCAAACCTGTTAAAGAAACATGCGTGAACATACCTGCTGTGCCATTGGAGTTTCGATTGGATCCTTCAATTTAAAAATAAGTTTGCATGAGTAAATACAGTGATACAAGAGCAAAGCAGTATGCACGATAGCAATCATAGTTAAAAGAGGTGCGCCTAAGTGAGCGCTTAAGCGCGCCTAGGCTCTAGGAGTTGGCAAAACGCATTGTGCATAACTACGCTTAATCTATGGATAACTGCGCATAAGCATGCGCTTTGGTCAATAAAGCGCAAGGCGGTGGCAAAACACACAATTAATGCCTAGTGCTTTTTTGAACTATGATAGCAATGGGATCTTAAATTAGAACAGTTGTTCTTCAGGTTTAGGCACTTGTTCTACATGAACAGAGTACAGTAAGATGCAAGAATATAGTACGTAAAAATAGAAAATGAGCTCATAGACCTTGCCACATTCTTTGTTCGGGACCAGTACAGAACAAGGCGTTCCCAGTCATCATCCAGTAAATGTGTCTTAGGAGAACGTAAGGTAATTTGATGAGTTTCTTTGCCGGCGAAGTACGTTTTCTTCAGGTAATTCCGATACTGCCACCAAGCATTCTTGAAGATAACAGAGGTATTAGCACAGGTTACCTCATCCTGAGTTTCCAAATGGGTCCTTCTCTATAGAGAAAAATGGGAAAATGTGTTGTATTATAACCATCATGGAGGTAGGATGTATGGGACAAAGCAAAGTAATTGCCATGAATAACATTACTTACACATAACTCCTGGACAAACACCTGCAGCTGGCATTTTCCTTCATCTTTAGTATAATATTTCCAGGATGGGAAGATACGGACATACGATTTAACAACATAAAATGCGATAGATGTTAAACTACGACTAGATGGTTGTGCTTCCTCCACAGGAATAGGCGTACTAACTGGTGACGTTGGGGTTCGCCATGGTAGTACTGGCCCTTTGAGCATTGGAGCTGCCTTACTAACTGCTGTTGTTTGGGAGCTATGTGGTGGAGATGGTGTTGTGTCAACAGGAACTGGGTTACTATCTGCTGGGGTTGGGGTTAGATTGGGTGAAGTTGGTTCTCTGTCCATCGCAGTAGGGATACAATCTGCGAGAGTTTGGGTTATGTGTGGTAGGGCTGGTTCTCGTGCATGTACAACTAGGGTACTATCTCCACCAAGAGGTGGCACTGTTTTATTTGAAGACCGTGTTTTTAGTCCGCTAGATACTGGCATCACCCGCTCCAATTCAAATGGCTAATAAACAGGAAACATAGTTGAATGTACATACATTGTATGAGAGACAGATGCAATAGATAGTGTGGAAAAAAGAGGGCATGAAATAGTTGACATATATATTGTTTAAGTAAAACGGATAGCATGACATAATTTCACATATATGATGTCTATCTAAACTGGATAGCATAACATAACATAATTCAAAGATATGATGAATAACTAAACAGGATCGCATGACATAATTCACCTACATGTTATCTAAGTAATCAGGATCACATCATTTAATTCACATATGTGATTTATATGCTAAACAGAGGGCATTCGATATGATGTCTGAACTAAGAACATGGTATTTTGTGTATATGATGTCTAAACTATGCAATGCAAGACACCATATGCATGATATGAGCAGTATAACCATGCCAAGTTAGAGCATACACCTCGGTGGGGGAATAGGACTGGTCATCTGTCTCTGAATCCATTTCTAAGGAGCTATCGGGACCCAACAAGAGATCTGCTTTGACAGGTAGCACTGTCTGCTCTGAAGGCCTTGTTTTCACTCCAAATTTTCCATCTCCCACCCAAATGGCCGATTCACAGGAAGAGTAGTTTAATGTACAAACATTGTCGACAAATGGAAATGTAATGAAGAAAAGGATGGGCAAGATATCATTCAAATATATGATGCCTGGTTAAACAGGATGGCATTGCACATTTCACATATATTATGGCTGGCTAAAAGACATGAGACTACATAATTCCCATATATGATATAGAAACTAAACATGTGGCATTACAGAACATGTCTAAACTAAGAAGATGACATATATGATGTCAAAAGTAGGCACTACAAGGCAACATATGCATGATATGACTAACATCATCATGCCAAGGTAGAGCAAACACCTTGGGGGGTAAATAGGAGTGGTCAGGGGCATTTAAATCCGCCTCAAAACAGATATCTTCCTCTGGATTACAATCTGGAGAGGAGTGGGGAGGGTTTGCCATTGAACACACCATGGAGCGATGTCTGCATGACGTTGTATTGCCGCGCAAAACTCTTCTCTTTTTCTCTACATGTTCAGCATGACTATGTACAATATCTGACATGCATGCGAAAAAAATATGGTGAGATTATGTAAGGAGAGCATGCAGGAATTTAGAGTGATGGTAACAACTAGTGGACGGATCCAAAAATAATGATAGTAGGCTGATGATTGCTTTAATTTAATAAAAAGACAGATGATGATTGCTTTGCTATTTGTTTCCCTCCCAAGATGAACAACATAGGCATACCCTAGGTGAGCCAGATATTAGACAGACATACTATTCATTGCTTCCTTGATATGTGCCCCACAACTAATTTAGAACTCAAGTTTGAACATTAATTTGGACCTGACTTGGAGTCCAAGAGGTTAACAGGATGATAAAGTAGCAGGTAATTTTAAGCAATGCATAACATAAGCAGAAACAAAAGAGTGTGACCTCTCTTGTGGACCCGTGTACTCCTCAGGTTCATCTGCTGAGTCGATGATGGTGATGCCGTTGCGGTGGGTGCCGGCGACAGGGAAGGATATCTGAGGTGGCAAAAGACGGTCAGGAGTCATGATGTCTGGTTTGGTGGATGCTTCTGTCGATGAAGCAACTCAGGTGAGGTGGATGACGTCGCGACAGGAGCAGGACAAACCACACAAAGTACCCTTTGACACCTACCTGTAACTAAAGTAATTCTGTAAGGGCTCATTTGGCTTGCATGATTCTAAAAACGCAAGGATATGAAAAACACCAGAATAGGATAGGAATGCACATGGTAAATAGAGCATTTGTAAACACATGATTTCTGTCAACTTGGGTGTTTGGTTTACAGGAATTGGAAGAGTAGAGGAATGCAAAGAAACATGCCCAAAATAAAGTGAAACCATATGAAAGTGTGTACAGTTAGAATGTTATTCTGCCACTAATGCACTTGGTCTTGTTTTCATGCATAGGATTTTGAAAAGTAGGTCCAGGTGGATGTTTTGCTTCATTCCTTTCAACCAAATGCATGAATAATTGAATAGTAGAGTGCCATTGGAAAATTCCCTATTGCTATGTTTTTCTGTTGAACCAAAATAGCCCTAATGGATCAACATTAATGTATAGTAATAAGTGATGCAACAAGTGTACAACCTCTTTGCCGTAGCCGTGTCGACCTCAGCATCATTGGGTTGGTCGCTGAAGCAGTTGAGGCAGAGGTGGCTGTCAGAGGTGTGGAGGAAGATCTTAGGAATCTGTAGACGGTGTCTAGGGCATCGATCTGTTGTGATGGATCGTTCTGTCGTTGGAGCAACTCCAGTGAGCCATAAGACGTCAAGGCTAAAGCAGCACAAGACATACATCATCAATCTCAAGTGGGATTCTAATAGCATCTCCAATAGATGAGGTAAAATATATGTAAAAGTTACATCACCAAAAACCACCTGACTACAACAGATGAGGTAACTATTGACTCTGAACTTAATTGTCCAAACTGAAATTTACTGTGGAATCTGAATGTTGTTGTCGAAACTGAACGCAATGGTAGCAGAGAGGCACTTGCCATGTAGTTTAGGGAGGGCCTGCAGTTCATCTTCAACCTGCACCCCCTGAGCCGCCAGCCTCCACCGGCTGAACCGTCGGCCCCAGCGCCGCCTCGCCGCCCCGAAACAACTCCCCACCACCGGTCCGCCGCTGCCCCGGCCAGCCCTCTAGGCCCCCACCCCCACCTTGAACCCTAAGATAGATAGTGGTGTACCTCTCCGGCGAGCCCCCGTCCCTGCTGCGGGTGGTTCTTCCTTAACTCCGGTGAGCCCCCCGCCCCCCACCCCACCCCCTGAAAATCGACTGATCCAAAATTCGATTCAGTCGACTGAAGTGTAGCTAAATCGGAGCAGAGTAGCAACATGAGCGAGGGGGGAGCAGCAGCAGCAGCACGAGCGAGCGAGCGAGAGCCGGAGCAGCAACAGCTGGGCGAGCGAGCGATTGAGCGAGAGCTGGAGCAGCAGCAGCAGCAGCAGCGCGAGCGACCCAGCGAGAGCCGGAGCAGTAGCAGCAGATCCGGCTCGTATGGACGCCGCCACCGAAGGGGCCTCACACTAGGGGAGAGCCGCCATGGAGATGTCGCCCGCGGCGCCGGCTTCAAGGTAGCCTCTCCATGGGGGTGCGAGATGGAGCACCATCAGCGCCGGGAGGTCGAGTTAAGGAGAAGGTGCGATGCGATGAGTGTACAACATCTTTGGTGGCGCCGAGTAGGCCTCGGCTTCGTCTGAGGAGTCAGTGAGGATGCTGCGGTTCCGGTGGAGCAGGTTAAGGCAACGCTGTGGGGATGGAGCAGCCGCGATAGACAAGGCGATCGTCGGAGCAGCTCCTTGGAGGTGGAGGACGGGGCGGTTGAACCAGCGGGATGACGAGATGGACGACGGATCCTCATCTTGGGAGGTGGACGAGGGACGGCGAGCTGTTGCGGTGGACGACATCCACTACAAGAAATATGTCAACTTATGACCACCACTATTGGTCACTGAAAGGTCACAAATTTCCATTTATGACCTTTTTGTGACCAAAAACAGAAGGTCAAAAGCTGGCCGTCGTAAACTGACTATAGCGACCATTCCTCTGGAATGGTCAAAGACGTTTACGACCAAAATATTCCTACTGTGGCATTTTGGTCACTAGCAACCTCCCCAGGCCACGTAGGCATCCAGCGTGGCAAGCTGATGTGGCACAAGATTCAGCCCGGTCCGATTTGGTGTTCTACATGGGCCTAGCCCAACAATTCAGCCCATTTATGTTTTTTTTGCTGCTAATTTTGGTGAACTACACGGGCCAAGCCCTACAATTTGGCCTTTTTATTTTTTGGGCCATGGCCTTTTTGTACCAGCAGTTTTAGTTTTCTTTTTTTATAAAATGGGCCCATTAGTCAAACAGGTCCCACTTGTTAGGTTCTGATAAATGGGTCCCAGCTATTAGGCTCAGATTCTTCATATTTCAATTTGACATCATATTTGAATTTCATAGTAAGAAAATAACCAGTATTTAAATAGGCAAGCAGAAAACACACATAATTATTCAAATAACAATAGCCAGATTCACTACAAGCTCTACAAATGACACATAATACAAGCTCTAACAAGCTCTACAAGCTATACAATGCTTTACAAGCTCTATAAATGCAAAGCTCTATAGTACTTTACAAGCTCTCCAAGTAATGTTACAAGCTCTACAAGTGTTTTCTTCTTCAGCATGGAGCTCCTTCAACAGCGATCAAATGTCGGACTCACGGACTCAAATGTCGGACTCACGGACACGTAAATCAACAGCGATCAACAGTACTTTACAAGTCAAGACTGGGCTAACAGAAATACAACATGCCTTCCACAGTCGCCCTGTTACATGAATCAGCTTAGAAGAATTAGAAAAACTGGAGCCAATATATTATGAACATTCCATTCAAAAAAAGGAGTAAAGGAGTAAAGGACAATTTTTTATAGAATGATAAACACATTTCAGCTAGTACAAGTTAAAATGAGGTATTCATACAAGACAACAGATATAATATGCATATGCATGGCACAAGTGCATGTCCTGCTACTTAACTTCAACACATTGTGCTGAAACAACAATATCATTATACTACAATAGCCATCCAATCAACACGCAAGATCTAACATTACTAGTCAGAGCACACAAACTATCAGCACATGAAGACGAACCACGAATGGAATCGGAGAACTCACATGAAGACGATGAAGGCGCTCGGAGGGTGCTTGGCCTTGCTCTTCTTCACCGCGAGCCTCCGCCGCCACCACAGAAACAACATCAGCAAACCAAACAGAATCAAAATCCAACAGCAGCAGCCACCAAGGGAACGAAACGAGATGGGAGACGAGCAAGGGGTCGGGTCGGGGCATGAATGTGTAAATGCATGAATGGTTCTTCAGATCAACTTCAAAGCTAGCAGCAAGCATGTTTAAACAACTTAGCAACATTATCAAAGAGTGCATGAATGATTTCTTTTTCTAAAGCAAGCATCATCAAAGAGTACTCATACAAGAGAAGTCTAAAAAAGACTACATCAGTACCTAACTAATGCTGCAAATTATATTAGCTAACTAATACAACAGTATATAACTAATTATATTAGCTAACTCTTGCAAAAATGGAGCTGGTTCTCTCTAGGATTACTAGTCAGCTCACACTTTAAACATAACATTTGTTCATCTTATATAACAAAAGAACTTAGAAATGTCGATCTACTACTCCAGAAATGCAATATGTAAACCCAGCTGGAATTGATAACTACAAGCTACAACAGCTCAAAGTGGCAGTAGCTAAAACGCAAGCATTGTTCAAAGACAAACAACAAGAATCCTCGTAATGGATTGAACTCAATGCTCAGCAGCAGGTGGTGCTTGGCCTCCAGGTACCCCATGCCCTCGCCCGTCGGCAGCTGGTTCTTCCTCACCTATAACAATACACAAGCAGTCAAGCACGCCATGAATCAAACTGTGAGTCAACATATCAGGGCAGAATCAATAGCCTAGTGTTCAGGCATAAATAAATTATAAAATTATCAATGCTGCTTCATTGAAACTGAGAAGCAGAAACTAGAGTACAAAATAGTAACCAACACAGTTACGTATATCCCTAAGTAATGTTATATGTTAAAAAACTATCAAACAAGACCTGTTCGGCTATTCCATTGTTTTCCAATTGGTTTCAATGAAGTGATGTGAAACATGTATGTGTCTTAACATAACTCCTAAGAAATGTTCACAACCTGAATTAACTATGCGATTATGTATCAATCACCCAAATCCACCACTTACAGCCATATCAGCATCTGGTTGATGATTGCAGTAGTTGTGTGGGCATTTGGTATGTTCATCCTAGTAGTTGAACACTAATCATTTTCCACACAAGTAATTTACTAGACCAGTAGCACTAGTACTAGCTCACATCTCAAAAGCAAACTGCTGGAATTATTGTCGGCGTCTCTGGTTGTTTATTCAATGTTGATTGATCACTAGCCAGGCTTCGTACACGCAGATCACGGCGTGAAAATAGAGGACGAAGAAGGGGAACGAGGCACGAGTGGGAGAGAGATAGGGGGAGGGGGAGGAGCTCACCCCAGTCCTCCATTGTGGGTGGAAGTCGTCGAGATCTGAAAGGCTGGCGGTTGTCGCCATGTTTGGCTTCCTCATGTGCTGCATGCGAGGTTTCCATGGCATCGGGCTTATCCATGGCGTCCTCGTTGACCAGACGATCTGCAAAAAAAACTGCACAAACGCAATGAGAGTCGAGCAAGATGAAGAAATCTAGAAGGAGGAGGAGAAGAAAGGGGGGAGTCCATACCAGATCTCACCTGCATGCGCCACCTGCGAGGTGGCCATGGCGTCGATTTAGGGTTTTGGCGTGGATAGAAGGAGGGGAGCAGTTGCGCGGGGGGAACGAGCCGCCGGAGACCCGATGATCCCGTTGACGTCGTCGCCGTCCTGATTGCCAGATGCCCGTGGCCGGCGTGAAGCACGCACGCGTGCGTCGGCAAGAAAGCCGACCGCGACGCCATGGCCGTGCCTGGACTGGTGGATCTTGGGGGTGAAGGCTAGGGGAGAGGGTCCGTGGCGGAGACAAGGTCGGCGGTGGTGGGTGGGGGTGGCGGCGGTGGGAATCGCGGGAGGGGGCTCGCTCTCTCTCGATCTGGACTGGATCGGGATCGGTTCGGTGGTGGATCGGGAGGGAGGGGAGGGGAGAGGGGATCGCGCGCCACGGGAGGAGGCCGGGGACGGGGAGGAAAGGAGGCCGGGGACAGGGAGGAGGTGGCGGCGGCGACGAGACGACGAGGGAGGAGGAGTACGATGGGAGGAGACAGGCGGCGGCGGGGGAAAAGGGAGCTGGAGCGGCAGCGGCGATGGGGATAAGTGAGCTAGGGTTTTCGTGGGTGGATGAGGATGAGAGGGAGGGGGAGAGCAACGAGGGGGGGTGTGGGCTGCCGTTGGATCCGGGCGCATCCGACGGTGCTAATCCATGATCCGCGTGAGATGGTTTTGGACCAATCAAAACGCAGTACCCCTTTGATGATTTTAAGACCATTTAAATTGGTCATAATCGATTGAAAATAAGATGTTAAAACAAGTCTGCTATTTGACGGCCTAGAAATTTTATGAAAACAAATAGAAATCAAAAAACTTTGCATTGTGTCACCAAGTGTGACCTACTTTTTAGTAAGAATAACAAACTTTGAATAATGTAAATATCATAAAAAAGTGTTCTTAGAAATAAGTTTTCTGTAAGAGAATTATTTTTCGAGTGCCCGAAATGATTTTTTTATGAAGAACCTAGCAAATATTTGTTGCAAATTTGGGCCACATCAATTTTATAAAATCTTAATGTTCAATTGACCAAATGTTGTCTAAGGAAGTTTTCATTTTCTTTGGACGAAAATTTCATTTTCCATTTTTTTGAGTGCCCAAAATGAGTTTTTTTGTGAAGGACCTACCATATATTTGTTGCAAAATTGTACCTAATCAATTTTCTAAAATACTAGGACATATTTAATGCATAATTGACCAAATGGTTGGGTGTAAAAAGTTTTGATCCACCTCTCGTGAAAAAGACAAATTTCCACCGATTCAGTTGGAAGCGGGTCAAATTTGAACTGTAGCTACCTCGTAGTTTGCTCTTTATTTTTACCAAAAATCATTTCTAGGTACATAAGTATCTATTTAATCATAGAAACACCAAAACATTCCAAGATTCAACCACTAGCTAGGAACGGTCAAGCCCGCCATTTTGACCGCATTTTGAAACGGGCATAGAAAATTCAAAAAAAACAAAAAATTGGAAAACCTTCGCATTGCGTCATCATATGTGACCAAGTTACCAGGAAAAATAATAAAATTTTAATACGGCAATTATTTTTAAAAAGTGTTCTCGAAAACGAGCTATCAAATGTGAAGATTCATGGCTTTCAAGCCAAATGATCAATCTTATGGCCACATTCGTGGCATAGTTTGTTCAAATGATCTCATATTGTGCACAAGGGTGCATATTGGAATGGCAAACAATGTTGCCTAAGGAAGTTTTCATTTTCTTTATACGAAAAAACCATTTTCCATTTTTTAGTGCCCAAAAGGAGGTTTTTTTGTGAAGGACCTCCCAAATAATTGTTGCAAAATGGGACCAAATCATTTTTCTAAAATACTAGGACATATTTAATGCACAATTGACAAAATGGTTGGGGTGTAAAAAGTTTTGATCCACCTCTCGTGAAAAAGGCAAATTTCCGCCGATTCACCTAGAAGCGGGTCAAATTTGAACTGTAGCTGCCTCATAGTTTGCTATTTATTTTTTACAAAAATCATTTCTAGGTGCATAAGTATCTATTTAATCAGAGAAACACCAAAAAATTCCAAGATTAAACCACTAGCTAGGAATGGTCATTCCCGCTGTTTTAACCGCATTTTGAAACGGGTATAATTTTTTTAAAAAAAATCAAAAAATTGGGAAACCTTCGCATTGTGTCATTATATGTGGCCAAGTTCCTAGGAAAAATAACAAACTTGTAATACGGCAATTATTTTAAAAAAGTGTTCTCAGAAACGAGCTATCACGTATGGAGATCAATGGCTTTCAAGCCAAATGATCAATCTTATGGCCACATTCGTGGCATAGTTTGTTCAAATGATCTCATATTGTGCACAAGGGTGCATATTGGAATGACAAACAATGTTGCCTAAGGAAGTTTTCATTTTCTTTGGACGAAAAAACCATTTTTCATTTTCCGAGTGCCTGAAAGGAGGTTTTTTTGTGAAGGAACTACCAAATAATTGTTGCAAAATTGGACCAAATCATTTTTATAAAATACTAGGCCATATTTAATGCAAAATTGACAAAATGGTTGGGTGTAAAAAATTTTGATCCACCACTCGTCAAAAAGACAAATTTCCGCCGATTCAGGTGGAAGCGGGTCAAATTTGAACTGCAGCTGCCTCATAGTTTGCTATTTATTTTTTACAAAAATCATTTCTAGGTGCATAAGTATCTATTTAATCAGAGAAACACCAAAAAAAATCCAAGATTCAACCACTAGCTAGGAACGGTCAAGCCCGCCGTTTTGACCGCATTTTGAAACGGGTATAAAAAATTTAAAAAAATCAAAAAATTGGGAAACCTTCGCATTGTGTCATTATATGTGGCCAAGTTCCCAGGAAAAATAACAAACCTGTAATACGGCAATCATTTTAAAAAAGTGTTCTCAGAAACGAGCTATCACGTATGGAGATCAATGGCTTTCAAGCCAAATGATCAATCTTATGGCCACATTCGTGGCATAGTTTGTTCAAATGATCTCATATTGTGGACAAGGGTGCATATTGGAATGACAAACAATGTTGCCTAAGGAAGTTTTCATTTTCTTTGGACGAAAAAACCATTTTCCATTTTTCGAGTGCCTGAAAGGAGGTTTTTTTGTGAAGGAACTACCAAATAATTGTTGCAAAATTGGACCAAATCATTTTTATAAAATACTAGGCCATGTTTAATGCACAATTGACAAAATGGTTGGGTGTAAAAAATTTTGATCCACCTCTCGTCAAAAAGACAAATTTTCGCCGATTCAGTTGGAAGCGGGTCAAATTTGAACTGCAGCTGCCTCATAGTTTGCTATTTATTTTTAAAAAAATCATTTCTAGGTACATAAGTATCTATTTAATCAGAGAAACACCAAAAGTTTTCCAAGATTCAACCACTAGCTAGGAACGGTCAAGCCCGCCGTTTTGACCGCATTTTGAAACGGGCATAAAAAATTCAAAAAAAATCAAAAAATCGGGAAACCTTCACATTGTGTCATTATATGTGGCCAAGTTCCCAAGAAAAATAACAAACTTGTAATACGGCAATTATTTTAAAAAAGTGTTCTCAGAAATGAGCTATCATCTCTGAAGTTTCATGGCTTTCAAGCCAAATGATCAATCTTATGGCCACATTCATGGCATAGTTTGTTCAAATGATCTCATATTGTGCACAAGGGTGCATATTGGAATGGCAAACAATGTTGCCTAAGGAAGTTTTCATTTTCGTTGGACGAAAAAACCATTTTCCATTTTTCGAGTGCCCGAAAGGAGGTTTTTTTGTGAAGGAACTACCAAATAATTGTTGCAAAATTGGACCAAATCATTTTTATAAAATACTAGGCCATATTTAATGCACAATTGACAAAATGGTCTGGTGTAAAAAATTTTGATCCACCTCTCGTGAAAAAGACAAATTTCTGCCGATTCAGTTGGAAGCGGGTCAAATTTGAACTGCAGCTGCCTCATAGTTTGCTATTTATTTTTTCCAAAAATCATTTCTAGTTACATAAGGACCTATTTAATCATAAATACATGGTTTGGTGGCGATACGTCGAGGTTTGGGCGGTGGCCGAGGGCCCCAACTCTAGAGCGCGTAAACTCGCATGCCCGCCGCGTGGTCACCGCGTGACCGTGGCGTTGCCATGTGTTCTGGGCGGCCTAGGCATGTCTAGTGGGTTGGGCACTCCCCAGGTTGGTGCTAGGAAGAAAATTACAACATAAGATTCTCACGAGGAGACCAATCGATGCTCAAACATGAATTAGCAGCCAAGTGTTTGATTAGCGGTACGGGAAATGTGCATGGCTAATGGGCGTGAGTTTTGGCTGAGGATGATCAGTTACTAAGAAGACCGTTTTCACAAATTTTCAGCTCAAAAGGAGGAGCCTAGGTGGTACTTGCTTTGCAAACCACCACACTGGACATAAATACGAATGTTGAAGCTCGGCTCAAAATAATGAATGGATTGAGCTGGCATTTGGTGGAGGATGGTTATTTGGGCATAGGAAAGCACTGTAGAAAATGGATACTATTTGGACATGCCAAAGTGGTACTTCCTTCACAAACTGTTGTTCTGAACAGAATAGGAAAATGAATATTTTTGAATTATTTTTGAACTAGGCAAGGAAGGTTTTTACATATTTGACGAAGATATGACCCAAAGAATTTATGAGATTTTTTGGGAATTTTGGGAATGACAGAAATATAGGTTGCTTCACAACCTAGGGCAAAAACTGCCACATGGACATGACACATAGGCAAAACTGATGAGGTGGCGCCTAGTCATAGCAACCCACCACAATTTACAAGGCTATGACCATCTATATTGGTCGTTAACAACTAGAAATAAGGCAGCGGACTAGCGCTGTTTGCTTTATGACCATTTCGTGTAAGGAAATTACGACCTTTCTGACCAAAATGGTCGCAACGGTTTAGGGTTTGGAGCCCCCCGAACAGCTTTTGACCAATTGGTCTAAAATGGTCATAAATTTATGACCAATTCTGCGAGGGTCACTGACAGAAGGTCATAAGTTGACATATTTCTTGTAGTGATCGTCGGGGAAGAGGCTCCGGCTGGCCAGCGGTGAGGTGGCAGATGGAGGAGGGTGGGGTTTCGCGGCTGGAGCAGAGAGGTTATGGCGGCCTGGGATTTCGAATGGCGAAAAGGGGGCGATGGGAGGGGGTGAACCATGACTTAGGGACGCGCTTGTCCAAAATGTAGGGTGTGTTACAAAAGTACCCCCCACCAATTTGAACTAGCGGCCCTATCGGCTTAGGGTTAGAAGAGGGATTTCGCATGTCGGGATTTGGCAGCTGGAGGGAGTTTTTGCGCGCGTTGTAATTTCGGGATAGCAAGGCGCGGGTTGTGAAGGCGCCAGTTTTGGGAGCACGATATCTGAATTTTCGGGATATAACAAGGTGCGGGTTGAATTTTAGGGACAAGCCTAACGTGTAGTAATATTGTACTTGTACGTACCAAATTAATTCGCACTTCCCTCAACCAAAAAGAAAACGAAAAAATAAAACTATTCACACCACACAAAGAGAGAGTCTTGCCCTGTTTTACTATACAAATGCTATTCAAAGCTACTACCTCCTTCCATCTATATAGGGCCTAATGCGTTTTTCGATGCTAACTTTGACCAAATATTAGAGCAATAATATATGACATGCAACTTACACAAAGCACACCGTTAAATCCGTCTGTGAAAGGTTCTTTCAATCATATAATTTTCACATTTTGCATGTCATGTACTATTAATCTTGTCAATAGTCAAAGGTGGTCTTAAAAAACTCATTACGCCCTATATAGATGGAAGGAGGGAGTATGAATCCATGTTATGTCCAATTAATTTTTTTCGCTTGTTGTATAATGCATGTAACCTACTCATACCAACATTTTAGTGCATTCCAAATGTCTATACTACCACTGCAATTCCTGCTGAATTTGAATGTGTTTCTCTATTTCAATAAGAATCTACAATCATGGTAGTTGCCTACTTCAACCATCATTCGTGTATTACCTTAATAACACACCACATGATTACTATAGAGATAGATATGAACTATGTGTACTACATGAACTCGAATTCTATTTTTTGAATACACTTGATGTTGATTCCAAATAATAGTACATTTGATGTACTAACTATATATTCATAATCTAAACCATGTTCCATACGTACACCGTGTTTATCGCACAAAGTATAGTGCCCCTCCCCCTACATTATGACAAGTATTTAGACCTGAGCTGCAAAAGCCACACATTAGCCCAAATTATAATCAATGTTCTATGTATTATATGTTGGGGAACGTAGTAGTTTCAAAAAAATTCCTACGGACACGCAAGATCATGGTGATGCATAGGAATGAGAGGGGAGAGTGTTGTCCACGCACCCTCGTAGACCGAAAGCGGAAGTGTTAGCACAATGCGGTTGATGTAGTCGTATGTCTTCACGATCCGACCAATCAAGTACCGAACATACGACACCTCCGAGTTCAGCACACGTTCAACTCGATGACGTCCCACGAACTCTGATCCACCAGAGCTTTGCGGGAGAGTTGCGTCAGCACGACGGCGTGATGATGGTGTTGATTATGCTACCGACGCAGGGCTTCGCCTAAGCACCGCTACGATATTAACAAGGTGGAATATGGTGGAGGGGGGAACCGCACACGGTTGGGAGAGATCAACCGATCAACTTGTGTGTCTAGAGGTGCCCCCTGCCCCCGTATATAAAGGATGGAGGGAGGAGGAGGCCGGCCTCCTAGGGGCGCCCCAAGGTGTGGAGTCCTACTAGGACTCCCTATTCCTAGTAGGATTCCACCTCCCACATGGAGTAGGAAAAGGGGAAGGGAGAAAGAGAAGGAAGGAAGGGGGTGTCGGTGTCAAAACCGGCGGATCTCGGGTAGGGGGTCCCGAACTGTGCGTCTAAGGCTAATGGTAACATGAGGCAAGGGACATGATGTTTTACCCAGGTTCAGGCCCTCTCGATGGAGGTAAGACCCTACTTCCTGCTTGATTGATCTTGATGATATGAGTATTACAAGAGTTGATCTACCATGAGATCATAGATGCTAAACCCTAGAAGCTAGCCTATGATTATGATTGTCGTTGTCCTACGGACTAAACTCTCCGGTTTATATAGACACCAAAGAGGACTAGGGTTACACAGAGTCGGTTACAGAGAAGGAGATCTACATATCCAAATTGCCAAGCTTGCCTTCCACGCAAAGGAGAGTCCCATCTGGACACGGGACGAAGTCTTATATCTTGTATCTTCATAGTCCAACAGTCCGGCCAAAGTATATAGTTCGGCTGTCCGAGGACCCCTTAATCCAGGACTCCCTCAGGGGGCGTCCCCCCTCCCTAGTCCAATTCGGACCAGTCCGTTGGGAGGGGTGCGGCCACCCTTTGAGGCCTTTCTCTCCTTTCCCGTATGGCCCATTAAGGCCCAATACGAATTCCCGTAACTCTCCGGTACTCTGAAAAATACCCGAATCACTCGAAATCTTTGCGATGTCCGAATATAGTCGTCCAATATATCGATCTTTACGTCTCAAGCATTTCGAGACTCCTCGTCATGTCCGTGATCTTATCTGGGACTCTGAACTACCTTCAGTACATCAAAACACATAACTCATAATATAAATCGTCACCGAACTTTAAGCGTGTGGACCCTACGAGTTCGAGAACTATGTAGACATGACCAAGACACGTCTCCGGTCAATAACCAATAGCAGAACCTGGATGCTCATATTGGTTCGCACATATTCTACGAAGACCTTTATCGGTCAAACCGCATAACAACATACGTTGTTCCCTTTGTCATCGGTATGTTACTTGCCCGAGATTCGATCATCGGTATCACAATACCTAGTTCAATCTCGTTACCGGCAAGTCTCTTTACTCATTCCATAATACATCATTCCGCAACCAACTTATTAGTTGCAATGCTTGCAAGGCTTATAGTGACATGCATTACCGAGTGGGCCCAGAGATACCTCTCCGACAATCGGAGTGACAAATCCTAATCTCGAAATACGCCAACCCAACAAGTACCTTCGGAGACACCTGTAGAGAACCTTTATAATCACCCAGTTACGTTGTGACGTTTGGTGGCACACAAAGTGTTCCTCCGGTAAACGGGAGTTGAATAATCTCATAGTCATAGTAACATGTATAAGTCATGAAGAAAGCAATAGCAACATACTAAATGATCAAGTGCTAAGCTAACGGAATGGGTCACGTCAATCACATCATTCTCCTAATGATGTGATCCCGTTAATCAAATGACAACTCTTTGTCTATGGCTAGGAAACATAACCATCTTTGATCAACGAGCTAGTCAAGTAGAGGCATACTAGTGACATCCTATTTGTCTATGTATTCACACATGTATCACGTTTCCGATTAATACAATTCTAGCATGAATAATAAACATTTATCATGGTATACAGAAATAAATAATAACTTTATTATTGCCTCTTGGGCATATTTCCTTCAGTCTCCCACTTGCACTAGAGTCAATAATCTAGTTCACATCACTATGTGATTTAACACTAATATTCACATCTGCATGTGATTAACACCCATAGTGCACATCGTCATGTGACCAACGCCCAAAGGGTTTACTAGAGTCAATAATCTAGTTCACATCGCTATGTGATTAACACCCAAAGAGTACTAAGGTATGATCATGTTTTGCTCGTGAGAGAAGTTTAGTCAATGGGTCTGTCATATTCAGAGCCGTATGTATTTTGCAAATATTCTATGTCTACAATTCTCTGCATGGAGCTACTCTAGCTAATTGCTCCCACTTTAAATATGTATCCAGATTGAGATTTAGAGTCATCTTGATTAGTGTAAAAGCTTGCATTGATGTAACTCTTTACGACAAACTCTTTTATCACCTCCATAATCAAGAAACATCTCCTTAGTCCTCACTAAGGATATTCTTGACCGTTGTCCAGTGGTCTACTCCTAGATCAAAATTGTACTCCCTTGCCAAACTCAGAGCAAGGTATACAATAGGTCTGGTATACAGCATAGCATACTTTATAGAACCTATGACTGAGGCATAGGGAATGACTTTTCATTCTCTTTCTATTTTCTGCCATGGTCGGGTTTTGAGTCTTACTCAACTTCACACCTTGCAACACAGGCAAGAACTCCTTCTTTGACTGTTTCCATTTTGAACTACTTCAAAATCTTATCAAGGTATGTACTCATTAAAAAATCTTATCAAGCGTCTTGATCTATCTCAATAGATCTTGATGCTTAATATGTAAGTAGCTTTACTGAGGTCTTTCTTTTGAAGAACTCCTTTCACACACTCCTTTATTCTTTCGAGAAAATTCTACATTATTTCTGATCAACAATATGTCTTTCACATATACTTATCAGAAAGGCTGTAGTGCTCCCACTCACTTTCCTGTAAATACAGGCTTCACCGCAAGTATGTATAAAACTATATGCTTTGATCAACTCATCAAAGTGTATATTCCAACTCCGAGATGCTTGCACCAGTCCATAGATGGATCACTGGAGCTTGCACAGTTTATTAGCACCTTTCGGATTGGCAAAACCTTCTGGTTGCATCATATACAACTCTTCTTTAAGAAATCCATTAAGGAACGTAGTTTTGATATCCATTTGCTAAATTTCATAAAATGTGGCAATTGCTAACATGATTCGGACAGACTTAAGCATCGATATGAGTGAAAAAATCTCATCGTATTCAACACCTTGAACTTGTCGAAAAACCTTTTCGCGACAAGTCAAGCTTTGTAGATAGTAACACTACTATCAGCTTTTGTCTTCCTCTTGAAGATCCATTTATACAATATGGCTTGCTGATCATCGGGCAACTCCACCAAAGTCCACACTTTGTTCTCATACATGGATCCCATCTCAGATTTCATGGCCTCAAGACATTTCACAGAATCTGGACTCATCATCGCTTCCTCATAGTTCGTATGTTTCATCATGGTCTAGTAACATGACTTCCAGAACAGGATTACCGTACCACTCTGGTGCGGACTGTACTTTGGAAGACCTACGAGGTTCTGTAGTAACTTAATGTGAAGTTTCATGATCATCATCATTAGCTTCCTCACTAATTGGTGTAGGAATCACTAGAACTAATTTCTGTCATGAACTACTTTCCAATTCAGGAGAAGGTACAATTACCTTATCAAGCTCTACTTACCTCCCACTCACTTCTTTCGAGAGAAACTCCTTCTCTAGAAAGGATCCATTCTTAGTAACGAATATTTTGCCTTCGGATCTGTGATTAGAAGGTGTACCCAACAGTCTCCTTTGGGTATCCTATGAAGACGCATTTCTCCGATTTGGGTTCGAGCTTATCAGGTTGAAACTTTTTCACATAAGCATTGCAACTCCAAACTTTAAGAAACAACAGCTTAGGTTTATCGCTAAACCATAGTTCATACGGTGTCGTCTCAACGGATTTAGATGGTGCCCTATTTAACGTGAATGCAGCTGTCTCTAATGCATAACCCCAAAACGATAGTGGGAAACCGATAAGAGACATCATATATCGCACCATATCCAATAAAGTGCGGTTACAACATTCGTACACACCATAACGCTGTGGTGTTCCAGGTGGCGTGAGCTGTGAAACTATTCCACATTGTTTTATATGAAGGCCAAACTCGTAACTCAAATATTCTCCTCTACGATCAGATTGTAGAAACTTTATTTTTCTTGTTACGATGATTCTCCACTTCACTCTGAAATTCTTTGAACTTTTCAAATGTTTCAGACTTGTGCTTCATTAAGTAGATATACTCATATCTGCTTAAATCATCTATGAAGGTCAGAAAATAACGATACCCGCCATAAGCATCAACACTCATTGGACCGCATACATCGGTATGTATTATTTCCAACAAGTCGGTACCTTGTTCCATTGTTCCAGAGAACGGAGTTTTAGTCATCTTGTCGAAAAGGCACGGCTCGCAAGCATCAAATGATTCATAACCAAGTGATTCCAAAAATCCATCTTTATGGAGTTTCTTCATGCGCTTTACACCGATATGACCCAAACGGTAGTGCCACAAATAAGTTGCACTATCACTATCAACTTTGCATCTTTTGGCATCAATATTATGAATATGTGTATCACTATGATCGAGATTCAACAAACTATTTTCATTGGGTGTATGACCATTGAAGGTTTTATTCATGTAAACATAACAACAATTATTCTCTGACTTTAAATGAATAATTGTATTGCAATAAACATGATCAAATCATATTCATGCTCAATGCAAACACCAAATTACATTTATTTAGGTTTAACACTAATCCCGAAAGTATAGGGAGTGTGCGATGATGATCATATCAATCTTGGAACCACTTCCAACACACACCGTCACTTCACCCTCAACTAGTCTCCGTTTATTTTGTAACTCCTGTTTCGAGTTACTAATTTTTAGCAACCGAACAAGTATCAAATACCCAGGGGCTACTATAAACACTAGTAAGGTACACATCAATAACCTGTATATCAAATATACCCTGGTTCACTTTGCCATCCTTCTTATCCACCAAATATTCAAGGCATTTCCACTTCTAGTGACCATTTCCTTTGCAGTAGAAGCACTCAGTGTCAGGGAAACTGATCCACGAACACCTATGGGGCCGGCGGACCGTGGCCCCTTTCGGTTCGGCGGGGGGCGGAGACCGCACGAAGAGCAGATCGAGGCGAAGCACACGAGCAGTTTACCCAGCTTCGGAGCTCTCCGGAGAGATAACACTCCTACTGCTGCTTGTCTGATTATATTGTGTTGTTGTTCGAGAGAGCTAAGTGTTTTTCTGGCTTCCGAATGAGTCGAACCTCCTCCATGTTGCGCATGGGCCTCCTTTTATACTCTCAAGGGGTCACCGACAGGTAGCAATGCAGAAAGGGTAAAAGCGTAAAAAGAGAGGTGGTTGGTACAGCTACCTATACAGTGTATCCTACCTAACCCTGACAGCAGGGGACAAGGGCATTAAATGCCCGTCTGTGTCGCCCAAACAGTGCAGAAAGGTACCGTCAGGGACGCCACCGCTCGCCACGATGGCAGTCTTGTCAGCTTTGCATGCCACCGCGCACCGCTGGCTGCACAGCCTCCCGCCACGCGCGCCTGGAAAGGTCCCCAGAGCAACACGTTGGTGGATGTGCTAGAGCGTGGGTACAGAGTGGCCGCCTGCCGCGGCAAGTGCCTTGCCGCGGTCGTCGTCTTGTCGCGCCCGGAAGCTTGTCGCCCACCAGGCCTCGAGATGCCCTGGTTGGTCTTCCCAACAAGCTCCTCTTGCCGGGGCCTTGTTGCCTTGCCGGGACGCGTGGCGCGTCGCGGCAAGTTCCTTAGGATGCCTTGGTTGGCCTTCCCGGCAAGCTCCTCTTGCCGGGGCCTCGTCTCCTTGGCTTGAATACTTTGTTCTTGAATGGCTCCAAGGGAGCCACGGAGGACCTTGGCGGTCGCCCGGCAAGCCTTGCCGCGGGGTGCTGCAACTGCCCGTGCACAAGTTCGGGGTACTAGGGTACCCCTATTCTAGTACACCGACAGGAGCCCCCGGGCCTGGGCCATACACGGTGCCGAGCGCTGTTGGGCCAGGCCCAAAACAGGGGACGGGCACACGCGGCCTGGGTTACGCCGAATCTTGCTCCGTATCCACCGCGCCCTCCCCTAATGGCACGCGTTGAATGCGGCATCGTGGGAGAGATCGTGGGTGGTTTCTTTATTCGGAAGGGCGAAACGTCTGCCCCCTCCCACTTTATAAGCAGGGGAAACAGGGGCAGTTCGCCCATCTTTCTGTTTGTTGCTCCAACTCCAGAAATCTCCGCCGCTCCCCCCTTCTTCTTGAAGCAGAAAGAGAGCAGCGCTCCGCCCCCCATTGCCACCAGCATCACCAACGCCGCCGATCTCCCCCGCCACCTTCGCCATGGCTCCAAAAGCCGACAAGGGGAAGGGCGTGAAGTCGGCCGAGGCGCAGCGGCTCGCGGCGCTGCGGAAGGAGCGGTCCCTCTTCCCCCCTCAGCTCGGTGCGCAGGAGCTGAGGGAGTACTACTACCTCTTTTGGTCGACGGAGACGCGTGCGCATCCGCGCACGAGGGTACTCCCGGCTGCAGCATCGAAACTGGCTCCAAGCGGGTACCCCTTCTTCGCGTTATTCTTCTACTGCGGGCTCTGCCCGCCTTTTTCTGATTTCTTTTGCGACATTATGAACACCTACGGGTTCCGCCTCCTTGACTTCACCCCCAACGCCGTTCTGACCATGGCAGTTTTCGCACATCTGTGCGAAAACTTTGTCGGAGTCCACCCAAATGTGGCCCTTTTCCGCCACTTCTCCATGCCTCGGGTTGAGAGAGGAGAGCCTCTGGGCGGCGGGATTGCTTGGATCTCGAGAGTCGGCAAGAAGGAAGCGTATATGAAGGGTGAGCTCCGTAGCAAGTGGGAGGAGTGGAGAGCAGAGTGGTGCTGGATCGTCGAGGAGAACCCGCAGCCGTTCACTGCCCTGCGCCAAGCCCCAATAGTGCGTGGCAATGATTGGAGCAATGTGGCCTCGGAGGACGATAGGCTGAAGATTGCCGTCACCCGGATCCTTCGCCTCAGGCTTGCCGGGCTCACTGTAGGCGCCGTTGGCGCAGATTTCCTTCGCCGCCGCATCGCCCCCCTACAGGAGAGGGGGAGACCCGCCTGGGAGTTTAAGAACTCGACGGATATCATGAGGCTGCGCCCGGGCCTCAATTTCAACTTCACGGTCTTGGAATTCGATGCGATGCTTCTGGAGCTGTTCAAGCGCGACCCTCAGCACCCATTTATGTTGCCGCGGAATGTCGTTTCGCTGTGCAACAATTCTTCACTTGACCGCATCCGCGCGATGATGCCGTTGTGCGACTCGCACGGAATCACCCCAACTTGGCAAGAACCTGCGGATGACGTCGTGCGGGCGTTCTTCGACGACTTGGTAGAAGTGCCAGTCCGCGCTGATGAACAGAAGAGCCTCACCTGCGACACTACCGACGCGGAGCTGCAGCGCATTACCACTAGGACGGAAGAGGCTGCGGCAGCAGCTGCCGCGGGCGAGTTCGGGTTCACCGTGGAGGAGGCGGAGGCAGCAGAGGCGGCAAGCCTTGCTGAGCGCGAGGAGTTTGCCGGTGAGGAAGATCTTGCCGGCCCTGAAGCTGAGCCGAGCGAGCCTGGCGAGGAGGAGCCCGAACCTTCAGACAGCTTGCCGCAGGCGGAGCCCCCGGCCCTGCCAAGAAGGTGTCTCTGCAAGGCCACGGACGCAGCGGGGCGGCAAACGGGCCAACAGCCGCCGAGCCGCGTGACACGCTCTACCGCGGCAAGCACCGTTGCCGCGGGAGCGCCTCACGCCGCTGCGGCAACTGGAGCGGGGTCTTCCCGGTCCGTCGCTGCTGCTCCTGCCAAGCGGGCTAGGGATCCTACTCCTCCGCCTCGCCGCACCGGAGGCGAGCCGGACTTCGATCTCTCCGCGCTCAGCTCCGACGACGAAGAAGAAGAGTAAGATCCCCTTGCTGCCCTCGTAGTTCTTCAATTCTTGCTATCTTGTTGCTTTCGTCTTGTATCTGACTTGCTTCGATCTGAATCCATTCCTTTTCAGGACGCTGGCCCAGAGAGCGGCGAAGAGAGCCAAGGCCCTGGTGATTGTCATCGAAGATGATCCCACCGTGTCAGCAGGGGGTGTGTCTGAGACCACCTTGACGGACCCGGCAACCACTCCCCAAAGCAGCCCCCAGCGTAAGTTTATAGTTTACTTCCTGCCGTCAGGTGCGCATGGGTGCTCTTTTCTCTACTGAAATCTTGACTGTTGATTTGTGTAGGAGCAGAACAGCCTCATCAGGAGTGCCCGGAAGCTGCTCCCGAAGTGCCATCTACTTCGACTACGCCGCCAAGGGAGGAGTCCCCGGCAAGGGAGCGCTCTCCGGCAAGGGAGAACTCTCCGGCAAGGGACAGTTCTCCGGCAAGGGAAGGCACCAGTGATCCTCCGGCGGTTGAGACCGCAACCGCAGATCCTAGCACAGGTAATCTTCTTGCCTCAAAACTTTCCTTGGGTTCTTCTTCTTTTGATTTTCTTTTCTGGATTTTTGCTTGACTTTTCTCCCTTTTTCGTTCCTCAGATCCATCTGCTGCAGAGCCAATGGACACCGAGGACGCCGGCGAGGAGAACACGCGCGGCAACAACGACGACGCCGCCGCCACTGAAGAAGAGGCCGGTGCTGATGATCCCGCCGGCGAAGAGGCCGCCAAGGCTGCCGCCGCAGAAGCTGGCGAGGAATCCGACGATCGCACTGACGGCCCCGAGGCCGCAGGAGCGCCAGGCGCTGCACCGACCGCCGATCCCTCCACCGCTGCTGCAGAGCCAGGCTCCGAAGAGCCGCAGCCCGGCGCCTACCTGAAGGCCGGCGATGGCATCTTCATCAAGCTCCCCTGGGCGTCGAGCTCCAGGGCGCCGGTCGAAGGAGAAACCTTTGACGAAGAGGTGCTCGCCTCCGCTGGGCTGGCGCTTGTCGACGCGCCAAGCAGTAGCAGCGACGAGTCTGAGGAGGAGCGGCTGCTGCGGAAGCTGTTGTCTCTTTACCGCGCCCGCCAAGCCAAACTGGTGTCTCGAGAGGCGCTCGCTGCGAAGGCGGGGGATGACATTGAGAAGCGCGCGGAGGAGCTCCGGGGCCTCAGGCAGGAAACTCTCCGGTCCTTGGCGGAGGAGCGGGAGCAACTTCTCGAGGAGCGGAAAGCCTTCCTCCTTGAGAAGGCTGAAGCTGAAGAGAAGCAACGGCTTGTCGCCGAAAGGCTATCTGCGCAGGAGGGTGATTTGGCGCAGCACAAGGTCAATCTTGACAACCACGAGGAGGAGCTTGCCGCGCGCGAGCAAGCAATAGGCGGGGCACTCAAGGAAGCAAAGGACACTGCCGCAGCTGCTGAGGCCGCCAAGAAGGAGCTGGAGATGAAGGTGGTGCAGCTGGGGGCAAATCTCAAGGCAAGCGGCGAGGAGCTTGCCGTGCTTAAGTGCGAGCGCGAGAAGGACGCTGCCGCTCATGGTGAGCTGCAGGGTCTTCTCGCTGAGAGGGGCAAGGAGCTCAGCACCGCCAAGGATTCCAACACGGACCTCGAGTTGAAGCTGGCCACTTTGACTCAGACGCTGGACGGCGCCAGGGAGCGGGAGGTGGCCTTGTCGGACAAGATCAAGGCCGACGAGGCGCTGCTGGCGAATGCTGCTGCCGCCCACGATGCCTTCAGGGAGACTGTGGAGCACTGGACTAAGGGTCTGGTGAACATTGTCGCCGCCATCGACGGGGAGCTGGCGCAGCTAGGGATGAGGAGCTCGGGTACTCCTCCGACGAGCACCTCCATCCCAGCGCCAAGCTCAGCCTGTTCTTCAACGGCGTGGCGACGGCACTCCAGCGACTCCGGGAGAAGATCCCAAAGCAGCTGGCCGACAAGTCGCGCAGGATCTGCGCGGGGGTTCTTCAAAAGGTGCTGGTGAAGGTGGCCTTCCGCAATCCAGGCCTCAACCTCACCAACGTCCTCAAATCCTTACCGCCGGATGCCGATCTGGATGCGCTCAAGGCCCTTGTCGCACCCATTGTGGACAAGGTGAGCGAGATCAAGAGGGTTGAGGGCGATCGCGTAGATTAGGTCGCCCGTTTTCTCTTTCTCCTTGTCGTTTTCTTTCGTTTGCTTCCCGGCAAGGCGAAAACTTCCTCAAAACGACGCCTGGTCCATACCATTATCTTCTCCTTCCCCCCCCCCGGCAAACTTGTCTGCGAGGGAACCTTCCTTTCCTTTGTTGAGAAGAAGAAAGAAGAGAAAATAAAGATATGGAGCCTTTCGGCTCGTTATTGCTTACCGGGGGTAGGTGCTGCACAAAGTGTCAGATAACGTATGCAAAAAAGAATATGATGCATGAAATTGACAAGATGTGCGGAGCACATGAGCTTTACTTATGCACGGGATCTGCGCCCGGCTTTGTACAAAGGATTACATGCAACATCGGCAAGACTTGTACAAAAGGTGGTTGCCGGAACGGGTTCCGGCAACCGCGCCCTACGGGTAAAATTTACAAAGATGCTCAATGTTCCAGGAGTTGCTCACCCGTACGCCATCTTCGGTCTCAAGGCGGACAGCGCCAGGCCTAATGACTCGTTTCACCCGATAAGGACCTTCCCACTTCGGCGTCAACTTGTTGGAATTCTTGGCAGACTGAACGCGCCGAAGAACAAGGTCGCCTTCCTCGAAGCTTCTGGCTTTAACTTTGCGGCTATGGTAGCGGCGCAAAGCTTGCTGGTATCGAGCAACTCGTACAGCAGCCTGAAGACAATCCTCCTCAAGGAGCAGCGCGTCATCTTGTCGCAGCTGCTCTTGCTCAAGCTCATCATAAGCGAGCACTCGAGGCGACCCGTATACGAGTTCCATGGGGAGAACTGCCTCTGCTCCATAGACTAGAGCGAAAGGTGTCTGGCCAGTGGCTCGATTTGGCGTCGTCCTGATTGACCAAAGAACCACCGGCAGCTCCTCAATCCAGTTCTTTTCGCACTTGTGCAGCCTATCGAAAGTTCTGGTCTTGAGCCCGCATAGCACTTCAGAATTTGCCCTCTCCGCTTGACCGTTGCTTCTCGGATGAGCAACAGAAGCGAAGCAGACCTTGGCGCCAAGATCCTGGACGTACTGCATGAAGGTGCGGCTTGTAAATTGCGTGCCGTTGTCGGTGATGATCCTGTTAGGGATCCTGAAACGGCAAACAACCGACCTGAAGAACTTGACTGCTGACTGTGTTGTCACCTTCCTCACTAGTTCCACTTCTGGCCACTTTGTGAACTTGTCGATTGCAACATACAAGTATTCAAAGCCCCCGACAGCTCGGGGGAAGGGACCGAGGATATCGAGCCCCCAGACCGAAAATGGCCAGGATAAAGGGATCGTCTAGAGAGCTTGAGCTGGCTGGTGTATCTGCTTGGAATGGAACTGGAATGCTTCACACTTGGTTACTTGTGCAGTTGCATCCTGGAGGGCTGTTGGCCAAAAGAAACCTTGCCGGAATGCCTTGCCGGCAAGTGCTCTTGCGCCAATGTGGTGACCACATATGCCTCCATGCATCTCTGCCAACAGCTTTTGTCCTTCTTCCCGGTGAATACACTTCAATTTCACACCGTTGAGTCTTCTTCTGTACAGTGTGTCGTCGAAAAACTGGTACATACTTGACTGCCGGGCTACTCTTTCCGCTTCTTCTTGTTCTTTGGGAAGTTCTCCTGTCTGAAGGAAATGGACAATCTGATGTGCCCATGCTGGAGCTTGCGGCTCGACAACAAGGACTAAAGGCACATCTGTTTCTGCGGGAGCATCCGCTTCTACGGCGAGAACCTGTGGCTCTGCCGGAGCTTGATGTTCCCCAGCAAGCTTGCCGGAGCAAAACTTGTCGGGAGCGTTTGCTTCAACGGAACAAGCCTTAAGGCTTGCCGGAGCAGACTGCTCCTCAGCATCTTTGGTGTTGATCTTGGGGACCTTCTTGGCAGCGGCTTCGGGGAGCTCTGCCGAAAAGTAGTCGCCAGAAATCAACTTCCTCTTCTTGCTCTGTCCAGTTGATGGCGTTACAGACGGTTGAGTCAGCTTGAGCACAAATATCCCTGGTTCCACAGGCAACTTTAGTGCGGCGCACTTCGACAGGCCATCAGCTATGTCATTCTGAGCTCTTGGAACATGTTCCATCTGCAGGCCGTCAAAGTGCTCTTCCAGCTTCCTCACTTCATCAACATATGCTTCCATCAACAGACTCTGATAGTTCTTGTTCACTTGGCGGACGACAAGCTGTGAGTCACCCCTGACAATGAGTTTCTTGATCCCAAGGTCCGCTGCAATCCTGAGACCGGCAAGCAATCCTTCATACTCTGCAGTATTTTTCGTTGCTTGGTCCTTGGGAAAGTGCATCTGGACTATGTACTTGAGGTGCTCTTCGATGGGTGCAACAAGTAGCACGCCCGCACCGGCGCCTTGCAGCGAGAAGGCACCATCAAAGTACATCAGCCACTCTTTGCTTGCCTCCTTGACGGGATGCTCGTTTCTGGAACTTCTTCATCTAGCGTTGGCGTCCACTCTGCTATGAACTCTGCCAATGCTCTGCTTTGGATAGTTGAAGTGCTCTCAAACTTGAGGCCAAAGCTTGACAGTTCTAGTGCCCACTCGACAATCCTGCCTGTTGCTTCAGGATTTTGCAGTATCCTCTTCAACGGAAAGCGAGTGACAACTGTGATCTCATGTGCTTGGAAGTAATGGCGCAGCTTTCTCGAGGCCATGAGGAGGCCGAAAAGCAATTTCTGCACACCAGAGTACCTTGACCTAGCCCCCTGCAGAAGAGAACTGACAAAGTAAACTGGGCGCTGCACCATTCTCTTCTGCATCTTATCACGCTCCTGCGCAGATCCATCCTTGTCGGGACCAGAGCTTGTCGGCGAAGCCCCCTGCTTGTCGCTGGATGCATCTGCCGTGGTTGCTGGCTCATCATCTGCCTCCCTCTCCGCTACTAACACAGCACTAACCACTTGATTGGTTGCCGCTATATACAGCTGCAACTTCTCTTGTGGCTTAGGTGCGACAAGTGTTGGAGTGGAGGATAGGTATCTCTTCAAGTCCTGTAGCGCAGCCTCCGCCTCCGGAGTCCATTTCATTGGGCCTGCCCTTTTCAATATTTTGAAAAACGGCAGGGCGCGCTCAGCAGACCTAGAGATAAACCTGCTGAGAGCAGCCACGCAACCGGCAAGCCTTCGTACATCCTTGACGCGCTTTGGTGCTTCAATCTGCTCAATGGCCTTCATCTTGTCGGGATTGGCTTCAATTCCCGCTGAGACACGAAGAACCTGAGAAGCTTGCCGGAGGGAACTCCAAACACACACTTCTCGGGGTTGAGCTTGAGGTTGATCTTGCGCAGATTTGCAAATGTCTCGTCTAAATCTTGAATCAGGGTCGCCCTATCCTTGCTCTTGACCACTATGTCATCCATGTAGGCTTCCATATTTCTGTGCATTTGCGGCTCAAGAGCGTGGTGGACTACCCTTGCAAATGTTGAACCAGCATTCTTTAAACCGAAAGGCATCCGTACGAAACAGTACGTGCCACACGGGGTGATGAATGCGGTCTTCTCCTCATCCTCTTCTGCCATGAAGATCTGATGGTATCCTGAGTATGCATCAAGAAATGAAAGCAAGTCACATCCGGCCGTGGAGTCAACAATCTGATCGATGCGCGGCAAGGGAAATGGGTCTTTGGGACAAGCTTTATTAACATCGGTAAAGTCGATACAAAGCCTCCATTTCCCATTAGCCTTGCGCACGACTACAGGATTGGCCAACCACGTAGGATGGAGCACTCCTCTGACAAGGCCTGCTGCTTCCAACTTCTTGATTTCCTCCGCAATGAATTCTTGGCGCTCCACTACTTGTTTCCTGACTTTCTGCTTGACGGGCCGTGCGTGAGGATAGACGGCAAGGTGGTGCTCAATTACTTTCCTGGGAACACCGGGGATGTCAGACGGTTGCCACGCAAACACGTTGGCGTTCGCCCGCAGGAAAGCAACGAGCGCGCTTTCCTATTTAGGGTCGAGAGTGGCGCTGATGGTGAAGGTACCACCAGTGCCGTCCTCCTTGGCGGACACCTTCTTGGTCTCTGGCGGAGCTGCCATTGCCTTCCTACACTTGCCGGTGGAGCTCGATGGTGCATCCTCGACGGTAGCACAGCACTCCGAAGAGGTGCGCTTGCCGGAGTGGGCATTAGAACTCTTGCCAGACTTGGTCTTCTTCTTCCCCCCGGGAGCTTCAGCGGCAAGTGACTTGCGATCTGTTGCGGCTGTTGCTTCCCGGTAGATCTTGTCGGCGCAGATAAGGGCATCCTTCTTGTTGCCAGGGACAGAGATGACACTTATCGGGCCTGGCATCTTCAGTATGTTGTATGCATAATGAGAGGCTGCCATGAACTTGGCGAGTGATGGACGGCCAAGTATCCCATTGTAAGGCAATGGAAAGTCAGCAACGTCAAAAGTGACCCTCTCAGTCCTGAAGTTCAACTCGCTGGCAAATGTTACCGGCGACGTGATCTTTCCCTTCGGCTTGCTCCTTCCCGGATTGATTCCTTGAAATGTACCGGTTTCTTCGAGCTCGCTGTCAGGGATTTGGAGTTTCTGGAGCACCACGGAAGAGATCAGGTTCAAGCCGGCCCCGCCGTCAACTAACATCTTAGTGACCTTGAGGTTGCGGATAGTTGGTGAAACCAACATCGGCAAGCACCCGACCGCAGTTATGCGATCAGGGTGGTCCTCAATATCAAAGATGATAGGCGTGTTGGACCATTTCAGAGGCTTGCGTGACTCGACGGGTGGTTCTGCTGCATTAACTTCCTGCACCCACTGCTTGAGCTGGCGGTGCGAAGTATGCAGAGAAGCACCGCCGTCAACGCACAGGACCTCTGTGGCTTTCTGGAACTCCTGCTCATTAGTCTCCTCATCATCCATGTCTTCATCGTTGTCGTCATCTTCATCCTTGTCGCGGCCGTGAGGAGGTCTGTCTCCTTGCCGCTGCTTGGCCTTGTCGCGGCGTCCTCCTCGGTCGGGACGTTTCTTGCCGGATCCTCCAGCACCTTCCTGGGCTTTCTCCTTGTCGCGCCGCTCGTATTCAGCTTTCTGTTGCTCAACAAGCTGCTCGACCTTCTTGCAGCTCTGGAGGTCATGGCCCTTGGTGCGGTGGATCTTGCAGTATTGCTTGTTGGTGCTGTCCTGCTTGTCGGCGACCGCCACAGCCTCTGCGGTAATCTCCTTGCCGGAGTCACTAGCTTTGGCTTTCTTGGCGCCACCACCGTTGCCGGACTGCTCGACGACTAGCACCTCTTTTCCTTTCTTCTTCCTGTTGTTCCGCCGCCGGTTTTTCTTTGCCGGGGCAGTATCCTCACTGTCAGACCCTCCTGCTCCTATATTCTCTCCGGGGAGTCTCCTCCCTTCCTCAGCACGTGCACACTTGTCGGCCAGGGCATATAGCTCACTGACGTCTCTGATCTTGCACATCGCCATTTCCTCCCGCATCCTGCGGTTTCGCACGTTTTGATGGAACGCGTTGATCACCGCGGCAGGGTGGACGTCTGGGATGTTGTGCTGTACATTGCTGAATCTCTGAATGTACTTGCGCAGGGGTTCCCCTTCCTTCTGGGCGAGCAGATGAAGGTCACTCTCTTGGCCATGAGGCTTGTGGCCGCCTGTGAAGGCGCCGACAAACTGATGGCATAGATCGGCCCAAGAGGATATGGAGTTGTCCGGCAAGTGCATGAGCCAGGATCTGACGTTGGGCTTGAGCACCAGCGGGAAGTAGTTGGCAAGGATCTTGTCATCCCGTCCCCCGGCAGCCTGCACCGCAATGGTGTAGATGCTGAGGAACTCCGCGGATGTGTCTTGCCGTCGTACTTCTCCGGTACGTCTGGCTTGAAGTTCTTCGTGCTGGGCCACTAGACTTGCCGCAGCTCACGAGTGAACGCAGGGCAACCTACCACGTACGGCAAGTTGCCTGGTTCCCCTGGCGCATGCATGTCAACAGAGGGCCCAACGCGCTTGTCGGATTGATGTCGCGCTTCTCTTCGGCGCTCGATGCGAGTACGAGTGTCTTCTTGCTATCGATCGTGAAGAACTTGGTGCTGATCGCGACGAGCTCGTGGATCCGATGATGCAGTGGAGTCGCTGTCGAGGTGGATCCGACGAGTCGGCGATCTTGGCCTTCGGGGTGGTGATTGCATGGTGGTTGCTCCCCCACCAGTTTCGTTGCCACCGGCTCGCGCCTGGCAACCTTGCCGCGGCAGCGACGTGCTCGGCTGCCGCGGAGTGTCGCCCTTGGCGTAGCCAATGAGACTCTGAATGGTGGCCCTCCATTCGTCGATCTTGTCCGACGTCGGAGGGTAATCCAGGAGCAGTTGAGCTCGCGCCAAAGCTTCTGCTGGAGTGGTGGGCGGCAGTGGCGAACGATGCGAGGAGCGGGATATGCTCGGACTTCTAACTATGTTAGAAGGAGCAGTATCCCGTCCAGGCGACCGCGTCTCGCTTGTGCCAGCACATTGGCGTGCATGCTGGTCTTGAGCACCTCGAGATCCACCAGCTCGATCTTGTCCCAACGAATGTATGGTACTGCGAATACCATGACACTGTCGGGCCTGCGCCTCCTGAGATGGGCGCGGTACATGTACGGACGCTGAGGTCTGCGCGGCCTTGTCCTTGGACCTGGCAGCATCGTGAGCTTCCTCGTCGACGTCCGTTGTTCCGCCGGCGCCCGTTTGCTCCGGCGGTGGTGGAAGTGACGTGGACGGAGCAACTGCCGCCGAAGTCTTCTTATTCGGTGGCATGTCGATGAAGAAAATGAAGATCTAGCTCGTGTGAACGCCGGATCGGGTTCACGCAATCTCGACGCTCCCCTACCTGGCGCGCCAAAGATGTCGGGGAAACTAATCCACGAACACCTATGGGGCCGGCGGACCGTGGCCCCTTTCGGTTCGGCGGGGGGCGGAGACCGCATGAAGAGCAGATCGAGGCGAAGCACACGAGCAGTTTACCCAGCTTCGGAGCTCTCCGGAGAGATAACACTCCTACTGCTACTTGTCTGATTGTATTGTGTTCTTGCTCGAGAGAGCTAAGTGTTTTTCTGGCTTCCGAATGAGTCGAACCTCCTCCATGTTGCGCATGGGCCTCCTTTTATACGCTCAAGGGGTCACCGACAGGTGGCAACGCAGAGAAGGGTAAAAGCATAAAAAGAGAGGTGGTTGGTACAGCTACCTGTATAGTGTATCCTACCTAACCCTGACGGCAGGGGACAAGGGCATTAAATGCCCGTATGTGTCGCCCAAACAGTGCAGAAAGGTACCGTCAGGGATGCCACCGCTCGCCACGATGGCAGTCTTGTCAGCTTCGCATGCCACCGCGCACCGCTGGCTGCACAGCCTCCCGCCACGCGCGCCTGGAAAGGTCCCCAGAGCGACACGTTGGTGGATGTGCTGGAGCGTGGGTACAGAGTGGCCGCCTGCCGCGGCAAGCGCCTTGCCGCGGTCGTCCTCTTGTCGCGCCCGGAAGCTTGTCGCCCACCAGGCCTCGAGATGCCTTGGTTGGCCTTCCCAGCAAGCTCCTCTTGCCGGGGCCTCATCTCCTTGGCTTGAATACTTTGTTCTTGAATGGCTCCAAGGGAGCCACGGAGGACCTTGGCGGTCGCCCGGCAAGCCTTGCCGCGGGGTGCTGCAACTGCCCGTGCACAAGTTCGGGGTACTAGGGTACCCCTATTCTAGTACACCGACACTCAGTTTGAGGCTTTGGTCCAGCTTTGGGATCTTCAAGGGAGTGACAACTTGCTTGCCACACTGCTTGAAGTTCCCTTTCTTTCCCTTTGCCCTTTTATTGAAACTAGTGGTCTTGTTAATCATCAACACTTGATGCTCTTTCTTGATTTCTACCGTCATCGATTTCATCATCATGAGAAACTCAGGAAACATTTCGTCATCCCTTGCATACTATAGTTCATCACGAAGTTCCAGTAACTTGGTGATGGTAACTAGAGAACTCTGTCAATCACTATCTTATCTAGAAGATTAACTCCCACTTGATTCAAGTGATTGTAGTACCCAGACAATCTTAGCACATGCTCACTAGTTGAGCAATTCTCCTCCATCTTTTAGCTATAGAACTTGTTGGAGACTTCATATCTCTCAACTCGGGTATTTGCTTGAAATATTAACTTCAACTCCTGGAACATCTGGTATGGTCCATGACGTTCAAAATGTCTTTGAAGTCCTGATTCTAAGCCATTAAGAATGGTGCACTAAACTATCAAGTAGTCATCATATTGAACTAGCCAAACGTTCATATCGTCTGCATCTGCTCCTGCAATAGGTCTGTCACCTAGCGGTGCATCAAGGACATAATTCTTCTGTGCAGCAATGAGGATAAACCTCAAATCACGGACCCAGTCCGCATCATTGCTACTATTATCTTTCAACTTAGTTTTCTCTAGGAACACATATAAAAACATAGGGAAGCAACAACGCGAGCTATTGATCTACAACATTATTTGCAAAATACTATCAGCACTAAGTTCATGATAAATTAAAGTTTAGTTAATCATATTACTTAAGAACTCCCACTTAGATAGACATCCCTCTAATCATCTAAGTGATCACGTGATCCAAATCAACTAAAGCATGTCCGATCATCACGTGAGATGGAGTAGTTTTCAATGGTGAACATCACTATGTTGATCATATCTACTACATGATTCACACTCGACCTTTCGGTCTCCAGTGTTCTGAGGCCATATCTGCATATGCTAGGCTCGTAAAGTTTAACCCGAGTATTCTGCGTGTGCAAAACTGGCTTGCACCCATTGTAGATGAACGTAGAGCTTATCACACCTGATCATCACGTGGTGTCTCGGCACGACGAACTTTGGCAACGGTGCATACTCAGGGAGAACACTTTTACCTTGAAATTTAGTGAGCAATCATCTTATAAAGCTACCGCCGAACTAAGCAAAATAAGATGTATAAAAGATAAACATCACACGCAATCAAAATATGTGACATGATATGGCCATCATCATCTTGTGCCTTTGATCTTCATCTCCAAAGCATCGTCATGATCTCCATCATCACCGGCATGACACCATGATCTCCATCATCTTGATCTATATCAATGTGTCGTCACATGGTCGTCTCGCCAACTATTGCTCTTGCAACTATTGTTATCGCATAGCGATAAAGTAAAGCAATTATTTGGCGTTTGCATCTTATGCAATAAAGAGACAACCATAAGGCTTCTGCCAGTTGCCGATAACTTCAACAAAACATGATCATCTCATACAACAACTTATATCTCATCACATCTTGACCATATCACATCACAACATGCCCTGCAAAAACAAGTTAGACGTCCTCTACGTTGTTGTTGCAAGTTTTACGTGGCTGCTACGGGCTGAGCAAGAACCGTTCTTACCTACGCATCAAAACCACAATGATATTTCGTCAAGTTAGTGTTGTTTTAACCTTCACAAGGACCGAGCGTAGCCACACTCGGTTCAACTAAAGTTGGAGAAACAGACACCCGCCGGCCACCTGTGTGCAAAGCACGTCGGTAGAACCAGTCTCGCGTAAGCGTACGCGTAATGTCGGTCCGGGCCGCTTCATCCAACAATACCGCCGAACCAAAGTATGACATGCTGGTAAGTAGTATGACTTGTATCGCCCACAACTCACTTGTGTTCTACTCGTGCATATAACATCTACGCGTAAACCAGGCTCAGATGCCACTGTTGGGGAACGTAGTAATTTCAAAAAAATTCCTATGCACACGCAAGATCATGGTGATGCATAGCAACGAGAGGGTAGAGTGTTGTCCATGTACCCTCATAGACCGAAAGCGGAAGCGTTAGCACAACATGGTTGATGTAGTCGTACGTCTTCACGATCCGACCGATCAAGTACCGAATGTACGGCACCTCCGAGTTCAGTACACGTTCAGCTCGATGACGTCCCACGAACTCCGATCCAGCAGAGCTTTGCAGGAGAGTTCCATCAGCACGACGGTGTGATGACGGTGTTGATGATGCTGCCGACGCAGGGCTTCGCCTAAGCACCGCTATGATATTACCGAGGTGAAATATGGTGGAGGGGGGCACCACACACAGCTGGGAGAGATCAACAGATCAACTTGTGTGTCTAGAGGTGCCCCCTTGCCCCCGTATATAAAGGATGGAGGGAGGAGGAGGGCGGCCTCCTAGGCGCGCCCCAAGGTGTGGAGTCCTACTAGGACTCCCTAGTCCTAGTAGGATTCCACCTCCCACATGGAGTAGGATAAGGGGAAGGGAGAAGGAGAAGGAAGGAAGGGGGCGCCCCCCTCCCTAGTCAAATTCGGACCAGTCCATGGGGAGGGGTGCGGCCACCCTTTGAGGCCTTTCTCTCCTTTCCTGTATGGCCCATTAAGGCCCAATACGAATTCCCGTAACTCTCCGGTACTCCGAAAATACCCGAATCACTCGGAACTTTTCCGATGTCCGACTATAGTCGTCCAATATATCGATCTTTACGTCTCGACCATTTCGAGACTCCTCGTCATGTCCCCGAGCTCATCAGGGACTCCGAACTACCTTAGATACATCAAAACACATAACTCATAATATAAATCATCACCAAACTTTAAGCGTGCGGACCCTACGGGTTCGAGAACTATGTAGACATGACCGAGACACGTCTCCGGTCAATAACCAATAGCGGAACCTGGATGCTCATATTGGTTCCCACATATTCTACGAAGATCTTTATCGGTCAAACCACATAACAACATACGTTGTTCCCTTTGTCATCGGTATGTTACTTGCCCAAGATTCGATCGTCAGTATCTCAATACCTAGTTCAATCTCGTTACCGGCAAGTCTCTTTACTTGTTCCATAATACATCATTCCGCAACTAACTTATTAGTTTTAATGCTTGCAAGGCTTATAGTGATGTGCATTACCGAGTGGGCCCAGAGATACCTCTCCGACAATCGGAGTGATAAATCCTAATCTTGAAATACGCCAACCCAACAAGTACCTTCAGAGACACCTGTAGAGCACCTTTATAATCACCCAGTTACGTTGTGATGTTTGGTGGCACGCAAAGTGTTCCTCCGGTAAACGGGAGTTGCATAATCTCATAGTCATAGGAACATGTATAAGTCATGAAGAAAGCAATAACAACATACTAAACGATCAAGTGCTAAGCTAACGGAATGGATCAAGTCAATCACATCATTCTCCTAATGATATGATCCCGTTAATCAAATGACAACTCTTTGTCTATGGCTAGGAAACATAACCATCTTTGATCAATGAGCTAGTCAAGTAGAGGCATACTATTGATATCATGTTTGTCTATGTATTCACACATGTATCACGTTTTCGATTAATACAATTCTAGCATGAATAATAAACATTTATCATGGTATAAGGAAATAAATAATAACTTTCTTATTGCCTCTAGGGCATATTTCCTTCATTATACGTAGTACTAGCAAGATGCCCATGCATTCCACAAAACATCAACATGATCAAGGGGAGGCCTAATTTGAAAATATGGAGAGGGGTGTGGGTATCTTTTTTCAAAATTGCCATAGTTTCGTTCCTATTCATCAGATATAAATCAAACGGCCTATATTGCATGATGGCAGGTACACCATCATCAACAACTCCGTTTTTTATAAGAGTAGAGATAAAATATATTATATGTAGTATAACATGTTCATAACCACACCATGTGTTTTACCGTTATATATATATATATTCACACATGTGTCAGTTTAAAACACTATGATAAATTCTTCAAATATCCGAATTCGCTTTTTATAATGAAGTATGATCTCTATTCGTCTTTTACACCCACACAATCCTCTTATCTTTGTAGCTAGCGCTAACTTTCTCTCGTGCATGCACACGCCCGCATCCCTCTCACCCTCCCTTGGCATTATCTAGCTCCATCGCACAAATTTGTCTTTTTACTTTAGGTCGTTCACCCACGGTGTGTGTAGGCCCCCTAGCTCCTTCTTTACAGCACACATCGATCGATATGCCTCTCTGGCCAGGTGTGCCTAGCACAAACACAAGCTTCCCCTCTTCTCTTATCACCGTCCATGCCTCACTCCCACCACTCTTTTCATCGATCTCGTACTCGCACACTCCTTCCCCCTTGATATAGTATGCCTATCGCACCACCTCCTAGATGCATCCCTCTCTCTCTCTCTCTCTATCCTTCTCCCCGTGCCTCATTTGCTTTTAACACACACATCCATGTACACCGATCGATCTCCCAACATATACCTAGGTCGACTTTAACTATTCCCCCCCATCGATCGACGAACCTCACAAGTTATGTCTCTCCTTTCTCTGACAAAGGACGATTGATCTTCCTATGTAGTTACGTCCACTTACCACAACCATATCATCCCCCCTCATCATTCGTGCATGCCTACTGACCCGTCTCTCACACGCACGTGCACAGACAGGCAGCCATCCCCTCTCTTATTGATATTGCAGGCGTGCCCTCCATTTGTCTAGCAAGCCTACCCCACCATTTGTTTCAAGCAACTCCACTACCACCCCCTGCAACACTCTAGCTCTATCTCTCTCCCAACCTTATTCCTCTCCTACACATATGCATGGATGTCGATCGATCTCCCTTAATACATGAGGTAGATTGATCACTCTTAATACATGAGGTAGGCCTCTTTCCTCCTCCACACATATACTAGCCATTGTGCCTCTATAGTTAATTAGGCCTCCCTCCCCCCCCCCCCACACACACTGATAGTCGAGTGTTATAGGTAGGTATCCATGCCACACAGACAAACTGCACATGTCCCCTCTCACGTTCCAGTAGGCCAGCCACTCTATATGTTTGACGTGGGCACACACAAATTCGATGGCACACTTTATCGATCACGCGCGCACACACACACACACACACACATCATCCCTCTCTTCGATTCTATGGACACCTCAAGCCGACCATACCTCCACTCTCTTCTCGTGGATCGCCCCCTCTATATATATGATATATCCAGGACTCTATTTCACACACATTGCACATGTTACATTTTTTTATTGACCCCCCCCCCAAAAACTCTCACAAACCCACACACTATATCTCTCTACGTTTGTACCTCTCTCACACAACCCCACGTAGGTGGTGTACACATACAAGAAGAGAATAGGTGCACCATGCACGTACTCACGCTTCGTGCCCAGCCACACCCGCGCGGGTACACGGTGGAGCTCATTTCTGTATGAAATGGTAGCCGACATGCTAATTTGAACGTGTGTAGCGGTTGTTTACCTACAGAGGTCGTGTACCACACGTGCACGAAACAAAGTTCGACTTGATGCGTTGGCGTGTTATTTTTAAATAAAGTTATATCACTCAATGGCACGTACACAGAATATAAAATGATTTTTATGGAGAAAAAGGTAGTCTGCTCCACTATATATAATGGAGCCTGCCTGCCTGGTTTGTCTCTCTTCAGAGTATCTCACACAAGGCTGCGGGGGCCTTTCTCTCTCTATCACCGTTGGTCACTGATCCGGCCGCATCCGGTCCGCCAGTGGAAAGGGAGGATGTGCATCGTTTCTCCGTTCGACGGTGCCGAGGCAGCACGTCCCGATCTGCGGTACACGTCGTTCTCTCTAACCAAGCTCCGGCGTGGTAGGGCCTACGCCACCTGCTCGCTGCCGCAGTATGGGCAGATTCTGCCCGCCGCCGCTCACCTAGTTACATCCCGACGACCTCCAGGTATCCCCTCCGGCCTTGCTCCACTGCCCGTCTTCCCACATCGCTGCATGTGGATCTTCCATAGTTCTTTGCCCAAAACGTAGCTCGTCCGACATACTTTCCATATTCCAATGTCGTCCTCAAACCGTTTTAGACAAACACAACCATGTTGTTATCTTCCCTTAGGACAAGGAATATGCTTCTTTTTTATCGCCGCATGTGTCATCAACTGTTATTGGTCAGTAATTGTTTCCTTTCTACCTCTTTTTTGCAAACAGGGCTATCCATTTCACCTCGTTGCTATTGCGACCTTTTGGTGAACTGCACAAATCACTTTTTTCTTAAGAGTGTTTTGTGTAGTTGTACTAAAATGTCACACGGGCAATGTCTCTACATTTCACTGCGACTGCACAAAGGGAGATTGGTTTTGCTCTATCCTCCTCATCCAACTCCGATCCTAATCTTCTCCCACTAGTTAGTCTTAAGAGAGACTACAAAGGTGACTGGCTTCTATTTGTGTGTTTATTGTTGCATCAGCAGTCCTCTATTATCGCAATCACACTTAATATCTCTGGAACAGGGATGCTCAGCTCTATTTTAGTGCAACTGCACAAAATGATCGGAATGTTGCATGCTCCAGATAGCTACTTTTTCCCAACATGCCTTGTTGATTTAGACAGAGCTGGGTGGGGCGTTGTTGGCAATGAAAGCATGGATCAATTTTAATTTAACACCTTCTCACAACTTTGTCTTCAGTTGTGATGTAAATATTAGCTCTGATCTGCTAATAATTGAGATCCATTAGCAAGGAAATTAGTATTTTATTGTTTCCAAAAGAGCATTGATGGCAAGACACACGAAACAAAAGCTTGATATCATTGCCAGAAGCCTCTTCAGCATCCGGGTCCATGTGCCATGCACAAAATTATACTCCTTCGTTCCTAAATATTTGTCTTTTTACAAATTTCGAATGGGCATATTTTAGAGTGTAGATTCACTCATTTTGCTTCGTATGTGTGTACTCCCTTCGTTCCTAAATATTTGTCTTTCTAGAGATTTCAACAAGTGACTACATACGGAGCAAAATGAGTGAATCTACACTCTAAAATATGTCTATATAGATCCATATGTAGTAGTCCATTTGAATCTCTAAAAAGGAAAATATTTGAGTAGTCACTCGTTGAAATCTCTAGAAAGACAAATACTCCGGAGTTTATTTAAGAACCAAGGGGGTAGTGCACAACCGCATGGGAGACTCAGCCCGGTTGTTGCGCGGCATTAATAGTGAGTAATGAGCTGTCAAATCATAAGCCCCACCTTTCCCACTGTAAGTTGCTCGGAAGAAGAAACTATGAATACGCTCTTCTTAGAATCCGTTCATACTACTCCATCCGTCACTGTTTATAGAGCGCACTTCAGAAAAAGAAAAAATCTATGGGACCAAGGCGACTAGCGATTGGCCTGAAAAATAGCATTGGTAGTTATAGCATGGCGTCTATTACTAGAGGAAATAATGCGTACGCACATGCATGCAGTGCTTCCACCCCGAGTACACACATGCATGCACTTACTCCACTCCGTAGTAGTACATCGATAGAAATCTGTGGACTTGATTGTGGTTACCATGCCCTAATTAATTGAGCATTAAACCAAACGTGTCTAAAGTCTCTCTAGTGGTTGGAATGCATTGAGAGAAATGCATCATAGTGAAGCGCGCCCTGTAAACTGTGACTGAGGGAGGAGTAGTATGAACGTGCAAAACCAAGTACGCGTATGGCCAGTCGATCAACACACCTCCTCTTGGCATATCACTGACATGTGGGACTGGAGTGTGAGCAAACCGATCTCAATTGACGGCAAAATGGCCAACCTGCCATTCCTTGAGAGAGACGAGGAGAGAGAACACACAGACGAGCTCGCACAGAGGCCAAGATATATTCGAGCATGGTTGATCGATATCATCATTATATGTTGGGTTGTCGTTTTCTGCGCTTGTCCGGAATAAATGTGCACTTTATCAGAGATTAAAAAAATAAGAGTACAGACGCTCCACCATGCGGTTCTAGTAGTAGTACTACTCGTACTACTAAACCTTGCGCTTGGCTCTTCGCCTCTTCGTGAAGTCGAACAATGATGGTACTCCGCATGTTGGGTACTACAGTGTATGCCTTTGACAATCTAACACCAAATGTACTGATGCATGTCCACCGCCTGGGCGAGGGTAGGTTGCATTAGTCAAAAGGCGTAAGCTAGCTTCACCTTGTCCTGCAAGCTTCTCCTCGTTCTGCAAGTTGACGAGACACACCAAAAAGTAGTGCCAGTCCATACTCCCCCCTTTCCTATTAATATGGCTTAATCTTTTTTGTGGGTAAATGACAGAGCTTTATTCATATATAAGCATTCTTAGGACGATCAGCCAAGACACTGGTCACTAGGAAGCGAGGTACCCCACAAAAAAAGAAGTAGGAAGCGAGGTGTTTCATCAAGCCAGCTCTCGACCACATTCAAAGTGCAGCAAGCACGGTTCGCACAAAGATGCGCCGCAAGGTTTGCTGACCTGTTTACATGCTGAATAACAAAAAAAGGGGAAATATTACCAAGAGCTCCTAATTGTAACAGGATATGAGCCAGAATTAAGCGAGAATTGCGGCGAGTGTTCCATGCAATCAACTTCCATTATCACATGCGAGAACCCTCGAAGAGAACCAAATGTGTTGAAGATTTCACATTCTAAAAATATAATAAGAGTGCAGACGCTCCTCCATCCGGTTCCTAGTAGTAGTATAGTACATACCTCTATAGACTACAGTAGTAGTACTAGTACTAGTAAACTTTGCGCTTGGTTGTTCGCCTCTTTGGGAAGTCGAACAATAATAGTACTAGTATAGTGTATGCTTCTGGAAATCTGACACTGAATTAACTATTACACGTCCATCGCCTAAGCGAGGGAGAGCTTGCATTAGTCAAAAGTTTCTCCTTGTCCTGCGAGCCACCGCGCGCAAGCTTCTCCCGTCCTGCAAGCTTCTCCTCGTTCGGCAAGTTGACGGGACACAACAAAGTAATGCTAGTCCATACTGCCTCCTCTCCGGTTAATATGGCTTAATTTCAAACGAGATAAATACACTGTCTGTCACTGTATATTTGTAAAAAATACGGTCAGTGGACTTCATAATATGCTCATTGCGCTCAATATATACATTTTCTGGTGTTTATATGGTCACTAGCTCACCCTGGCTGAGTATGTGTGTGCATGCGCGTGTAGGTTGAGCACTTGAGTGTGACCGTGTGTGTTCCGTCGTCTGCTCGGACATGCATGCATTAGGGCATCGCGCGCATTTTTGCATCCATGTGTATGTGTGACTGTTGCATACACGTAGGGGGAGTACGTGTAGGGGCCACTAACGAGCAGTCAAATCACACAGTAAGTTAGTCGGAAGAAGCAACCATCATTTCACTCTTCAATGACATGTACGCAATATAAAATGGTTGATATGGAGATAAAAACAAAACCACTATATATACACTAGCAGGAGCCTAAGCTACAAGCCTGCTTGCTTGGATTGCTCTCTTCACAAGCATAGAACGACGGTGGCCACACCACTGGTCACATATCCGGCATGATCCCGCAGCTGGGGGAAGGGAACAATGTTCTGCATAGACACGGTCGACATTGGCGAGGGAGAAAACCCATAGTCAGTGTGTCCCAATCGGGAGTCACCGCGGTATGGGCCGATGCTGCGTCCCAACCGCCCTTCTAGCTACAGCCCGACGTCCCAGGTAGTCCATCTTCCTTTTGGAGCTGGCTTGCTCCACGGCCGCAGCTCCCCATGTAGCTCCATCTCCATGTCGATCTTTCTCTAGTTCTACCGGCTTCTACTTGTGATGAGTTTATGTCTCATGAACTAGTGCCAGTACTATTATTCTAATCACACTTCTTCAATATCTTTGCCATCAGGGATGCTCAGCTCGATTTTAGTGGAACTGCACAAAAGCATCGTATGATCTGAGGGTGCCAACCGTCTTTCCTTCGACAGGTTCTACCTGGCCAGGAAATTAAATCCTGTTTAGGGTTTAGGGTTTAAGTCGTAGTGACCCCATCAGTAGTTTTTCTTTCGTACACGCTCTCACAACTTTTGTCTTTAGTTGTGAAGTAAATATTGGCTATGATCTGTGAATCATTGAGATGCATCAGCATGAGTGTTAGTTTTCCTTTGTATTTGCTGGAATGTTATAACGAGGCAACCTTGGAATAGGAATGAAAATGGAGTGGAAAGTTTCCGTTTTTCCAGAGAAAAAATGGAAACGAAGAGAAACCAACGTTTCGTTGGATTGCGCCATTGAGAAAAACCAACATTTAAATCACATCTATTGCGTTCGTGTCTCACCCTCCTCCATGGCTCGACCCCACACAGTCGCTCGGCATGCCACTCACCGCAAACTGAGTATACGATAACTTTCCCGCCTTCTTGTCGATGGAGCACGCCATGGAGTACTAGCACTACTGGAAGAGATTGACGAGTTGGGGGAGGACAGCTAGTTGTAGCATGGACTCCCAAGAACTTTTTACATGCATGTTGTGGCTGGCTATTGCGACCTTCGAACACGGAGTAGTCGTGTGCACGAGGAAGCGGTGCGGGCGACGCTCTCTCGGCTGGTGCGCCGCTTCAATGTCAGCCCCAGTGAGAGGTCACGTCCGCTCTGGCTGGGCATGAATGCGGCACTGACTATTTTGGGCGGGAAGCACAAGCGGGTGATGAAGAGGGTTTGGGTTGGTCTGGATCGGCCGTGGCAGCGGTCCAGACGCCCGCAAACAAGAGATGTTGTATGTTAATATTGTTGCGTATATAATTAACAACGTAAATAATGTGCCAGTTGGACAAATATGATTGGAGATGGAGATGGAAATGGAATTTTACGTAAACACAGATATGCATGTCTATGTCTATGTGTGTGTGTGCACGATGACTCTCGCGACCTGGAAGCGCGCGGGGGGGGGGGGGGGGTTGATCAAGTTTTCTTGGTACGTTAAAAAATTCTCCGCCAGCTTTCATTTCTTTTTTCCGGGAACGTGCCTATTCTATTTAAAACCACTTCTATGGAGAGATTTTTTACTCCATTATAGCCTCTTGTTTGATAGAGTTTCTCGCGTCTCGCTCTCTCACCCTCTCCATATCAAAACAAGATGACAGTGTCAACTCTATCTCTCTCCTCACCGGTGGTCACAGATCCGGCCGAATCCCGTCCGCTGCGGGAGGTGAGGAAGTGCAGCGTTAACATTGTCGCCGTCGGCGATGGAGGAAGCCGATGCGCACTGTCCTCTTGGAGCCGGCGCTGGAGCGAACGAAGGTCCTCCACGCCCTTGTTCACTGCCGTCGTGTAGGAAGATCCTGCCCTCCCTCCTAAGCGACATCTCTCCCACCTGAGGTATAACTTCTTGTACTCGTCCAGCTCCCCAGGTCGCTGCATGTGGGTGTTCTTCTATGCGACTACTCCCCAGCTGCCCATGTATAATTGCTAGGGTTCGTCGGCTGGTCCAACATCACCTACTATTATAGAGGAAATGCCACTCGAAAAGTTGTCTTGATTTATGCCTCGGTGGAGGTATACATGTTGTTTTGACAAAAAGTACATGGTGGTTGTGCGGTCATTGTCCATATGCTCCTATTGCTGCTGCTAATCTAATACTATCATTGGTTAAATGAAGAAATGTTTTTTTCTCGGGTATCCTGGTTTAATTCCCATCAAGATAATCATGATGCTTCTGTTTGCTGGTGTACTTTTCATTAATTCTTATTGACAATTGAGATGTCATTGTTAATCTTGAAAAACAAATTAACAACACTATATCCCTTTTTTATATTCTTGGAAACAGCGATGCGTATCTCCATACCCGGGCGTGTATTCCTCAATTTTAGTGGAACTGCACAAAATTGGATGGCCATTGTTGTTTCGCCTCACTGTCCTCTGCCACGTGGTTCTTCCTTCCTCGAGCTTGATTGCTGAGAAGAAACAGACCACAATGAGGATTTGTCGAACTTCATAGGTGCCTCACCCAAACTTGATGCCAAATGGATGATGCATCACCACGATGACCTATCAATGCTCATGGTTGCGCCTCATGGTTGCGTCGGCTGGTGAAGCTGATCGATTTTCAATGAAAAACAAGTTGTCTTCCATCAGTGCTATTTTCTTGTTACCCACAAAGATGATATCCTTCGTCAATTCACCTTGTTTGCGTTGGAGACGCAGTCGTATTTCACGTTGGTGCAATTTTATCACACAATTGGCTATGAACCAAATGTTTCCTCGAAGAAGGATCGACATTGGTACTAAGAGCATAAGTTTAGTATTGATTTCTAAGCCTTCTCACAACTTTGTCTCCAACTCCCCTGTAATTTTATTTGTCCAGCAATTAACTTTGATTAAAAAATGGTGTGGACTAAAAACCAGGATGGACGTAGTAGCCCTCTATTGTTATTTACTCCGCATATTAGATTTGACTAAAGTCAAACTTTGTAAAGTTTGACCAAGTTTAGGCCGAACACAGCAAACCATAATTATTAGAGAGGGCAAACTGTACATACTCTCAAACCTTTCGGATAATTGAAATTAAAATTCTTTATTTGTACACACTCTCACATGTTTCCGATAATTTGGAGCATGTATGGTTGTTCACTTAAGGGAGGGTAGTGTACCGCATGTGAAGGACAGGAAGTGCGACCAGGTGAAGGAAATATGACCTAGAGGCAATAATAAAGTTATTATTTATTTCCTCATATCATGATAGATGTTTATTATTCATGCTAGAATTGTATTAACCGGAAACATGATACATGTGTGAATACATAGACAAACATATAGTCACTAGTATGCCTCTACTTGACTAGCTCATTAATCAAAGATGGTTGTGTTTCCTAACCATAGACATGTGTTGTCATTTGATTAATGGGATCACATCATTAGGAGAATGATGTGATTGACATGACCCATTCCGTTAGCCTAGCAATTGATCGTTTAGTATATTGCTATTGCTTTCTTCATGACTTATACATGTTCCTGTAACTATGAGAATTATACAACTCCCGTTTACCGGAGGAACACTTTGGGTACTACCAAACTTCACAACATAACTGGGTGATTATAAAGGAGTACTACAGGTGTCTCCGAAGGTACATGTTGAGTTGGCGTATTTCGAGATTAGGTTTTGTCACTCCGATTGTTGGAGAGGTATCTCTGGGCCCTCTCGGTAATGCACATCATTATAAGCCTTGCAAGCAATGTGACCAAATGAGTTGGTTACGGGATGATGCATTACGGAACGAGTAAAGAGACTTGCCGGTAGCGAGATTGAACTAGGTATTGGATACCGACGATCAAATCTCGGGCAAGTAACATACCGATGACAAAGGGAACAACGTATGTTGTTATGCGGTTTGACCGATAAAGATCTTCGTAGAATATGTAGGAACCAATATGGGCATCCAGGTTCCGCTATTGGTTATTGACCGAGAATAGTTCTAGGTCATGTCTACATAGTTCTCGAACCCGTAGGGTCCGCACGCTTAACGTTTCGATGACAGTTTTATAATGAGTTTATAAGTTTTGATGTACCTAAGTTTGTTCGGAGTCCTGAATGTGATCACGGACATAACGAGGAGTCTCAAAATGGTCGAGACATAAAGATCGATATATTGGAAGCCTATATTTGGACATCGGAATCGTTCGGGTGAAATCGGCATTTTACCGGAGTACCGGGAGGTTACCGGAACCCCCCGGGGGGTTATTGGGCCTACATGGGCCTCGAGGGAGAAGAGGGAAGGAGGCAGGAGGGGGCCGCGCGCCCCTCCCCTTCCTAGTCCGAATAGGACAAGGGAAGGGGGGCGGTGCCCCCCCTTTCCTTCCCCTCTTCCTCCTCTTTCCCCCCTTCTCCTATTCCAACTAGGAAAGAAGGGAGTCCTACTCCCGGTGGGAGTAGGACTCCCCCCTTGGCGCGCCCTCCTTGGCCGGCCGCCTCCTCCCCCCTGGCTCCTTTATATACGGGGGCAGGGGCACCCCATAGACATACAAGTTGATCTACGGATCGTTCCTTAGCCGTGTGCGGTGCCCCCTCCACCATATTCCACCTCGGTCATATCGTCGCGGAGTTTAGGCGAAGCCCTGCGCCGGTAGAGCATCATCATCGTCACCACGCCGTCGTGCTGACGGAACTCATCCCCGAAGCTTTGCTGGATCGGAGCCCGGGGATCGTCATCGAGCTGAACGTGTGCTGAACTCGGAGGTGCCGTACGTTCGGTGCTTGGATCGGTCGGATCGTGAAGATGTACGACTACATCAACCGCGTTGTGCTAACGCTTCCGCTTACGGTCTACGAGGGTACGTGGACAACACTCTCCCCTCTCGTTGCTATGCCATCACCATGATCTTGCGTGTACGTAGGAAATTTTTTGAAATTACTACGTTCCCCAACAATGCATCCGAGCCTAGGTTTTATGCGTTGATGTTATATGCACGAGTAGAACACAAGTGAGTTGTGGGCGATATAAGTCATACTGCTTACCAGCATGTCATACTTTGGTTCAGCGGTATTGTGAGATGAAGCAGCCCGGACCGACATTACGCGTACGCTTACGCGAGACTGGTTTCACCGTTACGAGCACTCGTGCTTAAAGGTGGCTGGCGGGTGTCTGTCTCTCTCACTTTAGCTGAATCGAGTGTGGCTACGCCCGGTCCTTGCGAAGGTTAAAACAGCACCAACTTGACGAACTATCGTTGTGGTTTTTATGCGTAGGTAAGAACGGTTCTTGCTAAAGCCCGTAGCAGCCACGTAAAATTTGCAACAACAAAGTAGAGGACGTCTAACTTGTTTTTGCAGGGCATGTTGTGATGTGATATGGTCAAGACGTGATGCTATATTTTATTGTATGAGATGATCATGTTTTGTAACCGAAGTTATCGGCAACTGGCAGGAGCCATATGGTTGTCGCTTTATTGTATGAAATGCAAACGCCCTGTAATTGCTTTACTTTATCTCTAAGCGGTAGCGATAGTCGTAGAAGCAATAGATGGCGTAACGACAACGATGCTACGATGGAGATCAAGGTGTCGCGCCGGTGACGATGGTGATCACGACGGTGCTTCGAAGATGGAGATCACAAGCACAAGATGATGATGGCCATATCATATCACTTATATTGATTGCATGTGATGTTTATCCTTTATGCATCTTATCTTGCTTTGATTGACGGTAGCATTTTAAGATGATCTCTCACTAATAATCAAGAAGTGTTCTCCCTGAGTATGCACCGTTGCGAAAGTTCTTCGTGCTGAGACACCACGTGATGATCGGGTGTGATAGGCTCTACGTTCAAATACAACGGGTGCAAAACAGTTGCACACGCGGAATACTCAGGTCATACTTGACGAGCCTAGCATATACAGATATGGCCTCGGAACACGGAGACCGAAAGGTCGAACGTGAATCATATAGTAGATATGATCAACATAGTGATGTTCACCATTGAAACTACTCCATCTCACGTGATGATCGGACATGGTTTAGTTGATTTGGATCACGTGATCACTTAGATGACTAGAGAGATGTCTGTCTAAGTGGGAGTTCTTAAGTAATATGATTAATTGAACTTAAATTTATCATGAACTTAGTACCTGATAGTATTTTGCTTGTCTATGTTTGTTTGTAGATAGATGGCTCGTGCTGTTGTTCCATTGAATTTTAATGCGTTCCTTGAGAAAGCAAAGTTGAAAGATGATGGTAGCAATTACACGGACTGGGTCCGTAACCTGAGGATTATCCTCATTGCTGCACAGAAAAGTTACGTCCTGGAAGCACCGCTGGGTGCCAGGCCTGCTGCTGATGCAACTGACGACGTTAAGAACGTCTGGCAGAGCAAAGCTGATGACTACTCGATAGTTCAGTGTGCCATGCTTTACGGCTTAGAACCGGGTCTTCAACGACGTTTTGAACGTCATGGAGCATATGAGATGTTCCAGGAGTTGAAGTTAATATTTCAAGCAAATGCCCGGATTGAGAGATATGAAGTCTCCAATAAGTTCTATAGCTGCAAGATGGAGGAGAATAGTTCTGTCAGTGAACATATACTCAAAATGTCTGGGTATAATAATCACTTGATTCAACTGGGAGTTAATCTTCCTGATGATAGTGTCATTGACAGAATTCTTCAATCACTGCCACCAAGCTACAAGAGCTTCGTGATGAACTATAATATGCAAGGGATGAACAAGACTATTCCCGAGCTCTTCGCGATGCTAAAAGCCGCGGAGGTAGAAATCAAGAAGGAGCATCAAGTGTTGATGGTTAACAAGACCACCAGTTTCAAGAAAAAGGGCAAAGGGAAGAAGAAGGGGAACTTCAAAAAGAACAGCAAGCAAGTTGCTGCTCAAGAGAAGAAACCCAAGTCTGGACCTAAGCCTGAAACTGAGTGCTTCTACTGCAAGCAGACTGGACACTGGAAGCGGAACTGCCCCAAGTATTTGGCGGATAAGAAGGATGGCAAAGTGAACAAAGGTATATGTGATATACATGTTATTGATGTGTACCTTACTAATGCTCGCAGTAGCACCTGGGTATTTGATACTGGTTCTGTTGCTAATATTTGCAACTCGAAACAGGGACTACGGATTAAGCGAAGATTGGCTAAGGACGAGGTGACGATGCGCGTGGGAAATGGTTCCAAAGTCGATGTGATCGCGGTCGGCACGCTACCTCTACATCTACCATCGGGATTAGTTTTAGACCTAAATAATTGTTATTTGGTGCCAGCGTTGAGCATGAACATTATATCTGGATCTTGTTTGATGCGAGACGGTTATTCATTTAAATCAGAGAATAATGGTTGTTCTATTTATATGAGTAATATCTTTTATGGTCATGCACCCTTGAAAAGTGGTCTATTTTTATTGAATCTCGATAGTAGTGATACACATATTCATAGTGTTGAAACCAAAAGATGCAGAGTTGATAACGATAGTGCAACTTATTTGTGGCACTGCCGTTTAGGTCATATCGGTGTAAAGCGCATGAAGAAACTCCATACTGATGGGCTTTTGGAATCACTTGATTATGAATCACTTGGTACTTGCGAACCGTGCCTCATGGGCAAGATGACTAAAACGCCGTTCTCCGGAACTATGGAGCGAGCAACTGATTTGTTGGAAATCATACATACTGATGTTTGTGGTCCAATGAATGTTGAGGCTCGCGGCGGGTATCGTTATTTTCTCACCTTCACAGATGATTTGAGCAGATATGGGTATATCTACTTGATGAAACACAAGTCTGAAACATTTGAAAAGTTCAAAGAATTTCAGAGTGAAGTGGAAAATCATCGTAACAAGAAAATAAAATTTCTACGATCTGATCGTGGAGGAGAATATTTGAGTTACGAGTTTGGTCTACACTTGAAACAATGCGGAATAGTTTCGCAACTCACGCCACCCGGAACACCACAACGAAATGGTGTGTCCGAACGTCGTAATCGTACTTTACTAGATATGGTGCGATCTATGATGTCTCTTACTGATTTACCGCTATCGTTTTGGGGTTATGCTTTAGAGACGGCCGCATTCACGTTAAATAGGGCACCATCAAAATCCGTTAAGACGACGCCTTATGAACTATGGTTTGGCAAGAAACCAAAGTTGTCGTTTCTTAAAGTTTGGGGCTGCGATGCTTATGTGAAGAAACTTCAACCAGATAAGCTCGAACCCAAATCGGAGAAATGTGTCTTCATAGGATACCCAAAAGAGACTATTGGGTACACCTTCTATCACAGATCTGAGGGCAAGATTTTCGTTGCTAAAATCGGATCCTTTCTAGAGAAGGAGTTTCTCTCGAAAGAAGTGAGTGGGAGGAAAGTAGAACTTGATGAGATAACTGTATCTACTCCCTTATTGGAAAGTAGTTCATCACAAGAACCGGTTCCTGTGACAACTACACCAATTAGTGAGGAAGCTAATGATATTGATCATGAAACTTCAGATCAAGTTTCTACTGAACCTCGTAGGTCTACCAGAGTAAGATCCGCACCAGAGTGGTACGGTAATCCAATTCTGGAAGTCATGTTGCTTGACCATGATGAACCTACGAACTATGAGGAAGCGATGATGAGCCCAGATTCCGCAAAATGGCTAGAGCCATGAAATCTGAGATGGGATCCATGTATGAAAACAAAGTATGGACTTTGGTTGACTTGCCCGATGATCGGCAAGCAATTGAGAATAAATGGATCTTTAAGAAGAAGACGGACGCTGATGATAATGTAACTATCTATAAAGCTCGACTTGTTGCGAAAGGTTTTCGACAAGTTCAAGGAGTTGACTATGATGAGACTTTCTCACGCGTAGCGATGCTTAAGTCTGTCCGAATCATGTTAGCTATTGCTGCATTTCATGATTATGAAATTTGGCAAATGGATGTCAAAACTGCATTCTTGAATGGATTTCTGGAAGAAGAGTTGTATATGATGCAGCCAGAAGGTTTTGTTGATCCAAAAGGTGCTAACAAAGTGTGCAAGCTCCAGCGTTCCATTTATGGACTGGTGCAAGCATCTCGGAGTTGGAATAAATGCTTTGATAGTGTGATCAAAGCATATGGTTTTATACAGACTTTTGGAGAAGCCTGTATTTACAAGAAAGTGAGTGGGAGCTCTGTAGCATTTCTGATATTATATGTAGATGACATATTATTAATTGGAAATGATATAGAATTTCTGGATAGCATAAAGGGATACTTGAATAAAAGTTTTTCAATGAAAGACCTCGGTGAAGCTGCTTACATATTGGGCATCAAGATCTATAGAGATAGATCAAGACGCTTAATAGGACTTTCACAAAGCACATACCTTGATAAAATTTTGAAAAAGTTCAAAATGGATCAGGCAAAGAAAGGGTTCTTGCCCGTACTACAAGGTGTGAAGTTGAGTCAAACTCAATGCCCGACCACAGCAGAAGATAGAGAGAAAATGAAAGATGTTCCCTATGCTTCAGCCATAGGCTCTATCATGTATGCAATGCTGTGTACCAGACCTGACGTATGCTTAGCAATAAGCTTGGCAGGAAGGTACCAAAGTAATCCAGGAGTGGATCACTGGACAGCGGTCAAGAACATCCTGAAATACCTGAAAAGGACTAAGGATATGTTTCTCGTATATGGAGGTGACAAAGAGCTAGTCGTAAATGGTTACGTCGATGCAAGCTTTGACACTGATCCGGACGATTCTAAATCGCAAACCGGATACGTGTTTTTATTAAACGGTGGAGCTGTAAGTTGGTGCAGTTCTAAACAAAGCGTCGTGGCGGGATCTACATGTGAAGCGGAGTACATAGCTGCTTCGGAAGCAGCAAATGAAGGAGTCTGGATGAAGGAGTTCATTTCCGATCTAGGTGTCATACCTAGTGCATCGGGACCAATGAAAATCTTCTGTGACAATACTGGTGCAATTGCCTTGGCAAAGGAATCCAGATTTCACAAGAGGACCAAGCACATCAAGAGACGCTTCAATTCCATTCGGGACCAAGTCCAAGTGGGAGACATAGAGATTTGCAAGATACATACGGATCTGAATGTTGCAGACCCGTTGACTAAGCCACTCTCACGAGCAAAACATGATCAGCACCAAGACTCCATGGGTGTTAGAATCATTACTATGTAATCTAGATTATTGACTCTAGTGCAAGTGGGAGACTGAAGGAAATATGCCCTAGAGGCAATAATAAAGTTATTATTTATTTCCTCATATCATGATAAATGTTTATTATTCATGCTAGAATTGTATTAACCGGAAACATGATACATGTGTGAATACATAGACAAACATATAGTCACTAGTATGCCTCTACTTGACTAGCTCATTAATCAAAGATGGTTGTGTTTCCTAACCATAGACATGTGTTGTCATTTGATTAATGGGATCACATCATTAGGAGAATGATGTGATTGACATGACCCATTCCGTTAGCCTAGCAATTGATCGTTTAGTATATTGCTATTGCTTTCTTCATGACTTATACATGTTCCTGTAACTATGAGAATTATGCAACTCCCGTTTACCGGAGGAACACTTTGGGTACTACCAAACGTCACAACGTAACTGGGTGATTATAAAGGAGTACTACAGGTGTCTCCGAAGGTACATGTTGAGTTGGCGTATTTCGAGATTAGGTTTTGTCACTCCGATTGTCGGAGAGGTATCTCTGGGCCCTCTCGGTAATGCACATCATTATAAGCCTTGCAAGCAATGTGACCAAATGAGTTGGTTACGGGATGATGCATTACGGAACGAGTAAAGAGACTTGCCGGTAACGAGATTGAACTAGGTGTTGGATACCGACGATCAAATCTCGGGCAAGTAACATACCGATGACAAAGGGAACAACGTATGTTGTTATGCGGTTTGACTGATAAAGATCTTCGTAGAATATGTAGGAACCAATATGGGCATCCAGGTTCCGCTATTGGTTATTGACCGAGAATAGTTCTAGGTCATGTCTACATAGTTCTCGAACCCGTAAGGTCCGCACGCTTAACGTTACGATGACAGTTTTATTATGGGTTTATAAGTTTTGATGTACCGAAGTTTGTTCGGAGTCCCGGATGTGATCACGGACGTAACGAGGAGTCTCGAAATGGTCTAGACATAAAGATCGATATATTGGAAGCCTATATTTGGACATCTGAATCGTTCCGGGTGAAATCGGCATTTTACCGGAGTACCGGGAGGTTACCGGAACCCCCCGGGGGGTTATTGGGCCTACATGGGCCTCGAGGGAGAAGAGGGAAGGAGGCAGGAGGGGGCCGCGCTCCCCTCCCCTTCCTAGTCCGAATAGGACAAGGGAAGGGGGGCGGCGCCCCCCCTTTCCTTCCCCTCTTCCTCCTCTTTCCCCCCTTCTCCTATTCCAACTAAGAAAGAAGGGAGTCCTACTCCCGGTGGGAGTAGGACTCCCCCTTGGCGCGCCCTCCTTGGCCGGCCGCCTCCTCCCCCCTGGCTCCTTTATATACGGGGGCAGGGGGCACCCCATAGACACATAAGTTGATCTACGGATCGTTCCTTAGCCGTGTGCGGTGCCCCCCTCCACCATATTCCACCTCGGTCATATCGTCGCGGAGTTTAGGCGAAGCCCTGCGCCGGTAGAGCATCATCATCGTCACCACGCCGTCGTGCTGACGGAACTCATCCCTGAAGCTTTGCTGGATCGGAGCCCCGGGATCGTCATCGAGCTGAACGTGTGCTGAACTCGGAGGTGCCATACGTTCGGTGCTTGGATCGGTCGGATCGTGAAGATGTACGACTACATCAACCGCGGTGTGCTAACGCTTCCGCTTACGGTCTACGAGGGTACGTGGACAACACTCTCCCCTCTCGTTGCTATGCCATCACCATGATCTTGCGTGTACGTAGGAAATTTTTGAAATTACTACGTTCCCCAACACCAGGATGTGTGGACCGTTAGTTCATCGGAAGTACTCCCTCCGTTCCTAAATATTTGTCTTTCAAGTTGTTTGAAATGGACTACCACATACGGATGTATATAGACATATTTTACAGTGTAGTGATATGTCTCCAACGTATCTATAATTTTTGATTGCTCCATGCTATATTATCTAATGTTTTAGGCAATATTGGGCTTTTATTATCCACTTTTATATTATTTTGGGGGCTAACCTATTAACCGGAGGCCCAGCCCAGATTTGCTGTTTTATGCCTATTTCAGTGTTTCAAGGAAAAGCAATATCAGACGGAGTCAAAACGGAACGAAATCAACTGGAGAAGTTATTTTTGGAAGGAAAGCAACCTGATGGACTTGAAGTGCATGTCAGGGGATTCCCGGGTTACCCACGAGGGTGGGGGCGCCCCCCTGGGCGCGCCCCCTGCCTCGTGAGCACCCGGGAGGTCCACCGACGTACCCCTTGCACCCATATATACCTACGTACACTAAAACTTCCAGAACAGAAGATAGACCAGGATTTCCGCCGCTGCAAGCCTCTGTAGCCACCAAAAACCAATCGAGACCCTGTTCCGGCACCCTGCCGGAGGGGGATCCCATCACCGGTGGCCATCTTCATCATCCCGGTGCTATCCATGACGAGGAGGGAGTAGTTCACCCTCGGGGCTGAGGGTATCTACCAGTAGCTATGTGTTTGATCTCTCTCTCTCTCGTGTTCTCTCTCGTGTTCCCTCCATGGCACGATCTTGATGTATCCCGAGCTTTGCTATTGTAGTTGGATCTTATGATGTTTCTCCCCCTCTACTCTCTTGTGATGAATTGAGTTTCCCCATTGAAGTTATCTTATCGGATTGAGTCTTTATGAGAACACTTGATGTATGTCTTGCTGTGATTATCTGTGGTGACAATGGGATATCATGTGCCACTTGATGTATGTTTTGGTGATCAACTTGCGGGTTTCATGACATTGGGAACCTATGCATAGGGGTTGGCACACGTTCTTGACTCTCCGGTAGTAGCTTTGGGGCACTCTTTGAAGTACTTTTATGTTGGTTGGATGAATCTGAGATTGTGTGATGCATATCATATAATCATGCCCACGGATACTTGAGGTGACAATGGAGTATCTAGGTGACATTAGGGTTTTGGTTGATTTGTGTCTTAACGTGTTATTCTAGTATGAACACTTTTATAGATTGATCCAAACGAATAACTTTGAGGTGGTTTCGTACCCTACCATAATCTCTATGTTTGTTCTCCACTATTAGTGGCTTTGGAGTGACTCTTTGTTGCATGTTGAGGGCTTGTTATATGATCTATCTATGTTATTATTGTTGAGAGAACTTGAACTAGCGAAAGTATGAACCCTAGGCCTTGTTTCCTATCATTGCAATACCGTTTACGCTCACTTTTACCGCTCGCTACCTTGCTGTTTTTATTATTTCAGATTACAAAAACCTTTATCTACCATCTATTTTGCACTTGTATCTTCATCTCTTCGCCGAACTAGTGCACCTATACAATTTACCATTGTATTGGGTGTGTTGGGGACACAAGAGACTCTTTGTTATTTGGTTGCAGGGTTGTTTGAGAGAGACCATATTCATCCTAAGCCTCCTACGGATTGATAAACCTTAGGTCATCCACTTGAGGGAAATTTGCTACTGTCCTACAAACCTGTGCACTTGCAGGCCCAACAACGTCTACAAGAAGAAGGTTGTGTAGTAGACATCAAGCAGTTTCTGGCGTCGTTGCGGGGGAGGTGAGTGCTTGAAGGTATATCTTTAGATCTTGCAATCGAATCTTTTTGTTTCTTGTTTTAGCACTAGTCTAGTTTATAAAAGAAAACTACCAAAAAATGGAGTTGAGTTTGTGTCATACGCTTCATCTTTTTAATATCTTTCGTGAGTATGATGGAAAGGATAATTGTGCTCAAGTGCTAGAAGAAGAAATCTCTAAAATGTTTGGCACTAAATCTTTGAACGATGGGCCTAATTGCAGTGTTGTTAGTATGAATTCCTTGAATATCCATGATGCTAATGATATGCAAAGCCACAAGCTTGGGGAAGCTATGTTTGATGGAGATGATATTTTTTGTCCCCCAAGCTTTGATGAGCAAATTTACTATGATGAAAGCATGCCTCCTATCTATGATGATTATTGTGATGACACGTATGCTATAAAGAATAATGATAACCATGAAACTTGTCATCTTGATCTTAATTTTCAATCACATGATAGTTGTTTTGTCGAGTTTGCTCCCACTACTATTCATGAGAAGAAATTTGCTTATGTTGAGAGTAGTAAATTTTCTATGCTTGTAGATCATGAAAAGAATGCTTTAGGTGCTGGTTATATTGTTGAATTCATTCATTATGCTACTGAAAATTATTATGAGAGAGGAACATATGCTTGTAGGAATTGCAATAATATCAAGTTTCCTCCCTATGTGCTTAAATTCTTGAAGCTATGCTTGTGTTACCTTCCTATGCTAGTTGATTATTGTTCCCCTAAGTTGTTTTCTCACAAAATCCCTATGCATAGGAAGAGGGTTAGGCTTAAATGTGCTAGTCATATGCTTCATGATGCTCCCGTTATGTTTCAATTCTTATCTTTTATGTGAGCATCATTGTCATCATCATGCCTAGCTAGAAAGGCATTAAAGAAAAGTGCTTGTTGGGAGACAACCCAATATTTATCCTTACTATTTTTATGTGTCCACATGATTATGCTACTGTAGTAATCATGTTTTATAGCTTTTGTTTCAAGAAAGTGCCAAGTAGAACCTTTGGGAAGACTTGGGTGAAGTTTATGTGATCTTTCTGTGAAAACAGAAACTTTAGCACTCACGAGATTAGCTGCCATTTTTTACAGGAGAGCGATTTTAGGTTGATTCTTTTTGAAGATGATTAATAGACAAAGTTTTCAGGTCCAGAAATTTATTTCATAATTTTTGGGGTTCCAGAAGTATACGTTTTATACAGATTACTACAGACTATTCTGTTTTTGACAGATTCTGTTTTCTATGTGTTGTTTGCTTATTTTGATGCATCTATGAGTAGTATCAGAGGGTATGAACCATAGATAAGTTAGAATACAGTAGATATTACACCAATATGAATTTAGAATGAGTTCATTACAGTACCTAAGTGGTGGTTTTATTTTCTTATACTAACGGAGCTTACAAGTTTTGTTTTGAGTTTTGTGTGGTTGAAGTTTTCAAGTTTTGGGTAAAGATTCGATGGACTATGGAATAAGGAGTGGAAAGAGCCTAAGATTGGGGATTCCCAAGGCACCCCAAGTTAATATTCAAGGACAACCAAGAGCCTAAGCTTGGGGATGCCCCGGAAGGCATCCCCTCTTTCGTCTTCGTTCATCGGTAACTTTAATTGGAGCTATATTTTTATTCACCACATGATATGTGTTTTGCTTGGAGCGTAAATTTCTTTTGTTAGTTTTTGCTTTCTGTTAGTTAGAATAATGTTTTGCATCTTTAGGTTCAATAAAAAGTCAAGGATAGCCTTTGCCATGCTTATTTTGCTAGTTTGCATGTTGCTGTTTGAAAACAGAAAGTTTACCCCTGTTGCAAAAATTGCCTAAAAAAGTCAGAGCATGGTATAACATTGAATATTTTTGCATATTGAGATCTGATGAATTTATTACAGTGGGAATTTTAGTCCATAATTTTTGGAGTCAGGGAAGTATTGATACACTTGCATTCTTTACAGACTGTACTGTTTTGGCAGATTGCTGTTATGGTTGCATTGTTTGCATATGTTTGCTTGTTTACTGATTCTATTTGATGATAGGAGTATTAAATATGCAGAGGCATTTAGTATTTAATGTGGAATAATAATATAGTGATTTGTTACAGTAGAAAATGATAAGGTTTTGCATTGGTTTATACTAACCTATCTGACGAGTTCTTGTTGAGTTTATTGTGAATGAAGCTTTTGCTAAAAAGAGAACCCATGATATGAGAGGAATTAAGGAGACACAAAAGTTCAAGCTTGGGGATGAACAAGGCACCCCAATATTATATTTCAAGAAGTCTCAAGCATCTAAGCTTGGGGATGCCCCGGTAGGCATCCCACCTTTCTTCTTCAACAACTATCGGTTAGTATCGGTTGAGCCTAAGTTTTTGCTTCTTCACATGAGTTGTGCTATCCTTGCATTGTCATTTTATTTTGTTTTGCTTGCTGCTTGAATACAATACCAAGATCTGAAATTCTTCAATGAGAGAGAGCCTTACACAAATTGGAATTTGCTAGAATACTCTATGTGCTTTACTTATATCTTTTGAGCGTGATAATGTTTGCTCTCGTGCTTCACTTAGATCTTTTAGAGCACGGTGGTGGATTTGTTTTAAAGAAACTATTGATATCTCATGCTTCACTTAGATTATTTTGAGAGTCGTTATTAGCATGGTAATTTGCTTATGATAATATACTTGGTATTCAAGATATGTGAAACTTTCTTATGAGTGTGTTGAATACTAAGATTTGTATGATGCTTGATAATTGTTTTGAGATATGGAGGTAGTGATATTAAAGTAATGCTAGTTGGGTGATTGTGAATTTAAAGAATGCTTGTGTTGAAGTTTGTGATTCCCGTAGCATGCACGTATGGTGAACCACTTTGTGATGAAGTTGGAGCACAATTTTATTTATTGATTGTCTTCCTTATGAGTGGCGGTCGGGGACGAGCGATGGTCTTTTCCTACCAATCTATCCCCCTAGGAGCATGCACGTAGTGCTTTGGTTTTCGATGACTTCTAAATTTTTGCAACAAGTGCATGAGTTCTTATGATTAATGTTGAGTCCATGGATTATATGCACTCCCATCCTTCCACCTTTGCTAGCCTCTCTAATACCGCGCACCTTTTCGCCGATATCATACACCCACCATATACCTTCCTCAAAACAGCCACCATACCTACCTATTATGGCATTACCATAGTCATTCCGAGATATATTGCCATGCAACTTTCCACCGTTCCATTCATATGACACACATTACTTTTGTCATATTGCTTTTTGCATGAACATGTAGTTGCCATTGTATTTGTGGCAAGGCCACCTTCATAATTTTCATACATGTCGCTCTTGATTCATTGCATATCCCGGTACACCACCGGAGGCATTCATATAGAGTCATATTTTGTTCTAAGTATCGAGTTGTAATTGTTGAGTTGTAAGAAAAATAAAAGTGTGATGATCATCATTATTAGAGCATTGTCCCAGTGAGGAAAGGATGATGGACACTATGATTCCCCCATAAGTCGGGATGAGACTCCGGACGAAAAAAAGGCCATAAAAAAGGGGAGAAAAGGCCCAAACAAAAAATGAGAGAAAAAGAGAGAAGGGACAATGCTACTATCCTTTTACCACACTTGTGCTTCAAAGTAGCACCATGATCTTCATAATAAGAGAGTCTCATATGTTGTCACTTTCATATACTAGTGGGAATTTTTCATTATAGAACTTGGCTTGTATATTCCAATGGTGGGCTTCCTCAAAAGTGCCCTAGGTCTTCGTGAGAAAGCAAGTTGGATGCACACCCACTTAGTTTCTTTTGTTGAGCTTTCATATACTTATAGCTCTAGTGCATCCGTTGCATCACTAGTGCAGAACCGGGCAATAGCACCGGTTCGTAAGGCCCTTTAGTGCCGGTTACATAACCGGCACTAAATTGTGGCCACTAAAGGCCCCCCCCTTTAGTACCGGTTTAGCACGAACCGGTGCTAAAGGGCAACCACGTGGCACGAGCCAGCTCCGGGGGCCTGGAGCCCTTTAGTACCGGTTGGTAAGACCAACCGGTACTATAAGGTTTGGGGGGTTTTTAGCTTTACGATTTCTTTTTCATTTAATTTTGTGTTTCCATTTTAATTCTTTTTCGTTTGCTGGTATTTTACGATACTACACATTGTACACGTTATGCATATATATATATATAGAATTTCTAGTAGAACCAATCATCGAGTTCAACATGATTGTCATGATATAAGCGTTCATATATAACACCACAAAAGCAAATCACTTAAGTTCAGAATGAAGAACACGGACATGAAAGGACAAGTACTAATTAAGAGCAGCATGAAGAACTAGCTAAATCACTCCTGCTAGCTACTCTCTCTCTGGTAAAATAGCATAGAACATGTATAGCTCTCTTGATTGATCATACTGGAGCATGCCGATGAACCTGTCTCCTAATCGTGGGTTGCGCTTCTCATTGCTGCCCCCTAGTACTTCTCTGCGATCATTAACAATTTTCCTCCAATCTTTCACTATTAAGCATTCATCGCTTCTAGAAATCTTGAATGCATTCATGTGCAATGCAGGATATCTTGGCCGTAAGCTAACAATTGACATCTGACCTTTAGTCTCGATCCCCTGAGGCACAACTGTCATCGGGAGTCCCTGTTGAAGAACATCGTATAGTACTTAATTAATATACTTAGCAATGAAAGTTTAGCAAAAAAAATATGTATGCAAAATATGCACTGAGGACAAATAGTAAATATCTTACCATCATTCCTAAATAGATGTGACCGTAGTTCAATACCATCACTATTGGTCGCACGTTTTGAGTACTAACATTTCTAAGTGCAGGAAGAAAATTTGTCTTGACAGTATGAAGATCCTCAAGCCATGAAACATAATGACTTATCTCCTCGCAGTTTAGTTCAGCGCCGGGACAGTAGTAGGTCCTGTCTACCAAGCGCCGGACATGTTTGGTTGAATGGAGATAAGCTGTCAATAGAAATTAGTTGTCAGTTATTTTTGAATAAGCAATATCAAAGACAAAAATATAGTTGAGAAGAACTCACATAATGGTAGAACTGGAGGCGTCTGCACATCGACCCATATGTCTCTATTACCTTCAATATCATCTTCCGGACGAATATCAAAGGTGATAACCATACCAGGCTCAAATGCATAAGCCTTGCATAGTGCTTGCCAAGTTTTGCATTCAAAATAGGTGTACGTGTGTGCATTGTATACTTTGACGTTGAAAGTATAACCATCATGCTCAGTTTTCAGGTAAGCTCTCTTTACCTCCATAGTTTCCATATCTTTGAAACATATCTTATCCAAGACAAAAATTCTTGCATGGCAGGGGATGCGCTAGTAGAATAGTGAAAATTAAAAATTATAAGTCAGGCAAATGAAGCATATATAAGTCATGCTTAATTACGAAAACAGACTTGTCATTGTGACTTACTGTATCGAATTCGAAAGTCTCATCCAGCTTGATGTTGAATCGCCTACCATCAACAAGGAAATTTCTGTCGCATTGGCCGCGCTGGTCTTCACAGCATTCACACATAATGAAATTTTTTCCGTCGTTAGACGACATTTCCTATGTTCATATTAGGCGAAACATTAAACAATTACTAATTCAATTAATTCAACTACTTCTATTAATTCAACTAAGCATTTACTAAAAATAAACTAGTTATATTAATTCAATTAGTTCAACTAAGCATTTACTAAAAATAAACTAGTTCTATATATTAATTCAACTAGTTCAACTAAACATTTACTAAAAATAAACTAGTTATATTAATTCAACTAGTTCATAGTAAGCATTTACTAAAAATAAACTAGTTCTATATATTAATTCAACTAGTTCAACTAAACATTTACTAAAAATAAACTAGTTATATTAATTCAACTAGTTCAAAGTAAGCATTTACTAAAAATAAACTAGTTCTATATATTAATTCAACTAGTTCAACTAAACATTTACTAAAAATAAACTAGTTATATTAATTCAACTAGTTCAAAGTAAGCATTTACTAAAAATAAACTAGTTCTATATATTAATTCAACTAGTTCAACTAAACACTTACTAATTCAATTAATTCAACTACTTCTATTAATTCAACTAAGCATTTACTAAAAATAAACTAGTTATATTAATTCAATTAGTTTAACTAAGCATTTACTAAAAATAAACTAGTTATATTAATTCAATTAGTTCAACTAAGCATTTACTAAAAATAAACTAGTTCTATATATTAATTCAACTAGTTCAACTAAGCATTTACTAAAATAAACTAGTTTTATATATTAATTCAACTAGTTCAACTAAGCATTATATTACTAAAATAAACTAGTTATTATATTAATTCAACTAGTTCAACTAAGCATTTACTAAAAATAAACTAGTTATATATATTAATTCAACTAGTTCAACTAAGCATTTACTAAAAATAAACTAGTTATATTAATTCAATTAGTTCAACTAAGCATTTACTAAAAATAAACTAGTTCGTTCTATATATTAATTCAACTAGTTCAACTAAACATTACATATTTCTAATTCATCGATGATAACATTTCTAACATTCTAGAAATAAACTACATAGTGTATGTGTGTGTGTGTAGTGTGTGTGTGTAGTATGTGTGTGTGTACTGTGTAGTGTGTGTATGTGTGTGTGTATGCATGTGTGTGTATGGAGTGGGCCAGGCGCGTACGGGTGGCGGGGGCAGCGACGACGGGCGGCGGGGGCCGGGGACGGCGACGAGACGGGCGGCGGCGGCCGGGGACGGCGACGAGACGGGCCGGCGGCGGCCGGGGATGGCGACAAGACGGGCGCGGCGGGGGCGGCGACGACGACGGGCGGCGGGGCGGCGACGATGACGAGCGGCGGGGGCGCGCGGCGATGACGATGACGGGCGGCGGGGGCGGCGAGGGCGACGGCACAGTCGCGCGGCGGCGGCGGCGTCTGCTAGATCAATGTCTCGCGCGAGAAGTGGAACGAAGTCGACGATAACTGATTTTTCGTACGTGGAGTATATATAGCGGGAGCCTTTAGTACTGGTTGGAACCACCAACCGATACTAAAGGACAATTTTTGCTAGCCCAAGTGGCGGGAAACGTGGGCCTTTAGTACCAGTTGGTGGCTCCAACCGGTATTAAAGGGCAACACATTAGTACCGGTTGGAGTCTCCAACCGATACTAATGCCCGTGCGCTGCCACCCGCTATGCGCTACGTTTAGTCCCACCTCGCTGAGCGAAGGGCAGCCGCACTGGTTT